>NW_027182822.1:1702500-1827500 GCF_041146395.1 Eulemur rufifrons | reverse complement strand
GGTTAGGGTTTAGTGTTAGGGTTATCATTAAGGATTAGGGGTAGGGTCAGGGTTAAATGCTTGGGTGCGGGTAATGGTTAGGGTCAGGGTTCAGGTTCACGGATAGGGTTAGTGTTAAGGGTTACGGGTAGGTTTAGGGTTCAGGGTTAGAGTTAGCATTAGGGCTTAAGGTTAGGATTAGGCGGTAGGTTCGATTTAGGGTTACATCTAGGCGTTAGGGTAAGGGCTAGCGTTAGGGTTAAGAGATAGGGTTAGGTTTAATGCTTAGGATTAGGGTTAGGGTTTAGGGTTAAAGTAAGTGTTAGGGGTTAGGTTTAAGGATCAAAGGTTAGGGTTATTTTTAGCTGTAGTGTTAGTGTTAGAGATATGGGAACCCATTAGCATTAAGGGTCTTCTTTACTGTAGGGTTAAGGGTTAGGCTTAGAGTTAAAGGTTAAGGTTAGGGTCAGTGTTAAGATTTGGGGTGAGGGTTAACGGTTATGGTAAAGGTTAAGCGTTAGGGTTAGGGATTAGTGATTAGGGTTTTTGGTTAGTGTTAGGGTTAGCGGTTAAGAGGTAGTGTTTTATGAAGGGGTATGGTTAGAATTAGGATTGGGGTTAGAGTTAGGGTGAGGTATAGGGGTTAGTTTTAGGGTAAAAGGATAGGATTAGGGTTACGGGTTGGGCTTAGGTTTAGGGTTAAAGTTTACTGCTAGGGTTAGGGATAGGGTTCAGGGTTAGCTTTAGGGGTTCTGGATAGGGTTAGGTGTTAGGTTAGTGTCAGGGTTAGGTCTAGTCGTGAGGGTAAGGTTTAGGGTTAGCTTTAAGAGCTAGGGTTAGGTTTAATGGTTAGGATTAGGATTAGGGTTAAGGGTTAGGGTAAGGCTTAGGGGTTAGGGTGAAGGGTTAGGGTCAAGGGTTAGGGTTTTTGTTAGGCATAGCGTTGGGATTAGAAGTAAGGGTTACTGTCAGTGTTAGGGTTGTAGGTAGGGTTACGGTTAGGGTTAGCGGCTTAGAATTAGGGTTAGGGATTAGGTTTCACAGTGATGACTAGGAGATAGGGTTAGAATTATGGGATAGGGGTTGTTCTCAGGAAATGGGTTATGCATTAACGTTAGGATAAGAGGTTAAAGTTAGGCGCACGGTGAAGTTTACGTGTTAAGGGGAGAAATAGGAACAGGGTTGGGTTGTTATGTTCAGGGTTAGGGTTATCTGTTAAAGGTATTGTTTATGCTTAGCGCACGGGCCCTGTCTGCATTAGGCGGGCGGGGGGAGTTTAGGGGGCTGGGATTGTACCCGGGAACCCACTCTATCATAATCTGGGTATGGACCCGTGGGTTTCATGCAGGACACAGTGGTAGAGCCTCCTTTCACGCATGGCATGGGAGGATTGCAGGCTTTCTAAACTCTAAGAAAGCAAGAAGTCTGAGAATTAGATTTAGGGTTAGGATTCTGGTTAGGGTTAAGGATGAAGTTTAGTGTTAGGGTGAGGGCTTAGGGTTAGGGATTAGGGTTAGGGTTAAAGGTTACTCTTAGGTTTAACGGTTACACTTTGGTTTAGGGTTGAGGTTTACGGTTAGGGTTAAGATGAGGGGTTAGGGTTTGGTACAGAGTTAGGGTTAAGTGTTAGGTTTAGGGTTGAAGATTAGGATTAGGGTTAGGATTAAAGGTTAGCGTGAGAGTTAACGCTTAGGGTTAAGGTTAAGAGTTAGGGTTTAGGGTTAGGGTTAGGGTTAGTTTTAGGGTTAGAGTTATGTATTATGGTTTGTGTTAGAGGTTAGGGTTAGGTTTACTGGTCACGGTTAGGGTTACGTTTAGGGGGTAGCATTAGGGTTAGGGTTAGGGTTAAGGGATAGGATTAGGGATAAGTGTTGGGCTTAGGTTTAGGGTTTAGTGTTAGGGTTATCATTAAGGATTAGGGTTAGGGTCAGGGTTAAATGCTTGGGTGCGGGTAATGGTTAGGGTCAGGGTTAAGGTTCACGGATAGGGTTAGTGTTAGGGGTTACGGGTAGGTTTAGGGTTCAGGGTTAGAGTTAGCATTAGGCCTTAAGGTTAGGATTAGGCGGTAGGTTAGATTTAGGGTTAGATCTAGGCGTTAGGGTAAGGGATAGCGTTAGGTTTAAGAGATAGGGTTAGGTTTAATGCTTAGGATTAGGGTTAGGGTTTGGGGTTAAAGTAAGTGTTAGGGGTTAGGTTTAAGGATCAAAGCTTAGGGTTATTTTTAGCTGTAGTGTTAGGGTTAGGGATAAGGGATCCCATTAGCATTAAGGGTCTTCCTTACTGTAGGGTTAAGGGTTAGGCTCAGAGTTAAAGGTTAAGGTTAGGGTCAGTGTTAAGATTTAGGGTGAGGGTTAACGGTTAGGGTAAAGGTTAAGAGCTAGGGTTAGGGATTAGTGATTAGGGTTTTTGCTTAGTGTTAGGGTTAGCGGTTAGGAGTTATTGTTTTATGAAGGGGTATGGTTAGAATTAGGATTGGGGTTAGAGTTAGGGTGAGGTATAGGGGTTAGGTTTAGGGTTTAGTTTTAGGGAAAAAGGATAGGATTAGGGTTACGGGTTGGTCTTAGGTTTAGGGTTAAAGTTTACTGCTAGGGTTAGGGATAGGGTTCAGGGTTAGCTTTAGGGGTTCTGGTTAGGGTTAGGTGTTAGGTTAGTGTCAGGGTTAGGTCTAGTCGTGAGGGTAAGGTTTAGGGTTAGCTTTAAGAGCTAGGGTTAGGTTTAATGGTTAGGATTAGGATTAGGGTTAAGGGTTAGGGTAAGGCTTAGGGGTTAGGGTGAAGGGTTAGGGTCAAGGGTTAGGGTTTTTGTTAGGCATAGCGTTGGGGTTAGAAGTAAGGGTTACTGTCAGTGTTAGGGTTGTAGGTAGGGTTACGGTTAGGGTTAGCGGTTTAGAATTAGGTGTCACAGTGATGACTAGGAGATAGGGTTAGAATTATGGGATAGGGGTTGTTCTCAGGAAATGGGTTATGCATTAACGTTAGGATAAGAGGTTAAAGTTAGGCGCACGGTGAGGTTTACGTGTTAAGGGGAGAAATAGGAACAGGGTTGGGTGTTGTGTTCAGGGTTAGGCTTATCTGTTAAAGGTATTGTTTATGCTTAGCGCACGGGCCCTGTCTGCATTAGGCGAGCGGGGGGAGTTTAGGGGGCTGGGATTGTACCCGGGAACCCACTCTATCATTCTCTGGGTATGGGCCCATGGGTTTCATGCAGGACACAGTGGTAGAGCCTCCTTTCATGCATGGCATGGGAGGATTGCAGGCTTTCTAAACTCTAAGAAAGCAAGCGAAGATGGCGGAGTGGCGGTTACTGCTCGGATCTGCGCCCCGGCGAGGAACCGTGGATCCGGACCTGCCACAACGCTAGAGGACCGCTCCCACATAGGAACAGCGGTGTGAATCCACGGAGAATCAGCGTGGGACAAACAGAGCAAGTGAGGTCTGAGGTGAACAGAAATTAAGATCGCGGAACTCTGCGGAAGGCGCGGAACAGACAGTAGCCAGCGGAGCGCAGGCGGCTGCGCCCGCCCCCAGGTGGGGCAGGGGCAGTCTTTAGGAAAAGCGGCTTGCGCTCCTCACTGACCTCCACCCCCAATTGCTTGGAGACCCCCTCGCAAGCCAGAGCAGAATCACCGAGCGAGACGTAGGGCATTGCAGACAGGAGGCTTTTTCGGGAGAATAGCTTGGAACCTGGGAAGTCTCGGCTGAGACAGTCCTTGGCGAGAAGGGACGGACCTGTGCCGGGGGGAGGGGCACGAACAATCCCCGATCAGCGAATTGCGCTGTACCTCTGCGCTACTTTTGTCAGTGTTTCTTCAGCCGGTGGCCCCCGGCGGCTTTGCCCGCCAAACCCCCCGGCAGCGGCGGTCCCTGGTCTCTGCCTGCCGGGGAGCCGGTCCCCCTCCGACCCCGGAGCGCTGTGGGCGCCATCTTGAAAGCAAAGGCGGAACCGCTCGGGAGCCATAAGGTGCCCAGCGGCTCTCTCTCCCCGGCGCCCCCCGCTGGTCTCTGGGCCCGCGCCATCTCCGCCGGCCGCACTCGGCGTGAAGGGGCGGAGCTGCGCTAAGACGTAAAATAAACATTGAGTTGCCGCTCCGGAATCAACGGAGCGGGCGTGAAGGGGCGGAGCTGCGCTAAGGCGCAAAAACACAATCATTGAGCCGCTGAACTATATACTTCAGAATTGTGTATCCCTTCGTTTAGTGATGCGCTGTAGTGCTGTGTAGCTCTGTTTTTGTTCTTTTGTGTTTGTGTTTTCGCTGTTTCTGGGTTAGGTCTCTTTGTGTTATTTGTTAGTTTGGTTTTTGTTTTTCCTTTGTTTTGTTTTGTTTTATTTTGCTTCTTTTGTGTTTTTTTTTGTTGTTGTTGTTGTTTTGTTTTTTCTTTTCTCTTTCCTTTTTTTCCCTCTTCTCTTCTCCTTTTCTTTTCTCTTTCTTTTTCTTCTCCTTCTGTTCTTTCTTTTCACTTCCCTTTTTTTTCTTTTTTTCTTTTTTTCTTTTCTTTTCTTTTTTCTTTTTCCTTATTTCTTCTCTCTTTTTGCCTTCTAACTGGAAACCCACGGTGAGCTTGGGAACGGGCCAGGCCCCTGGCTCTGGTACATACCGGAACCTGAGTAGTCACTCCCAACGCCGGCGATCTGCGGGCGCGCAATACCCATCTTGGGGCCCACAGCCAAGTCACTGCGGAGCAATAGGGTGCCAAGAGGCTCCCTGGACGGCCCCCTCCCCTGGTCCACAGACCTTATATAGGGTCCCCACCCACGTCTAAACATTGACTACTTCTCCAGAAGTGAGAGTGTGGAGCCTGGTCCCTGGGGACATTGGGCCAAGGCAGACTTTTGCCTGTGGGAGTTGCGGCAAATGGGGCGCTGAGCGAGCGAGGGCACCATCCACTCCCCACAGCTAGTATCTTTCCTGCAGATAGAGACAGAAACCACCCCTATAGAGGAAGAACCAAAGGGAAACAAACAAACAAAGAGAATTTTGGTCCACTACTAGTGTGGACCCTACCTGCCCTCTGAAAGACTACAACACAGTGTCCTAACTCACCAAAGCAGTCTTGGATCACTCCAATCCTCTAGGAATGGACCCATCAGAAGCAGTCCCCCAACTGAAATAGAAAAATTTCTAAACAATTCACAACAGTCTTCCCCTCTTGCCAAAGGAAGCAATATACCTAGACTGCTCCACAGCCTAAGAATAGAGCACAGAGAGTGCTGTTAACCAGACTAAATCTATAAGTAAAGATCCAACGATCAATCTAGATGGGAAGGGCCCAGCGAAAAAACACAGGAAGCACAAAGAATCAAACAGAAAGCTCACCCCCAAAGAGAAATACCGGCTCTCAACCATTTGACACAAACCAGACTCAAAACACCAACATGTCACAGGAAGAATTCCAATTATGGATCATAAACAAGCTGAATAATATACAAGAATCAATGGACAGACAACACAAGGAAAATGCAAAAAAAATACAGGATTTGGAGGAAAAATTCACTAAAGAAATTGAAATATTGAAGAAAAACCAAACTGAACTCCTAGAAATGAAGAATTCACTCAGAGAGCTACAAAACACTGTGGAAAGTCTCAAAAGCAGGGTAGATCAAACAGAGGAAAGAATCTCAGAAATTGAAGACAACTCCTTCCAACTAAATAAGTCAGTCACAGAGATAGATCAAAAAAGTAAGAGAAATGATCTGAGTCTTCAGGAAATGTGGGATTATGTGAAGAAACCTAACTTGAGAGTTATTGGCATTCCTGAGGGCGAAGAAGATAATAAGCATGGGTTGGACAAGCTATTTGAAGACATAATCGAGGAAAATTTTCCAGGCCTTGCCAATACTCTAGACATACAGATTCAAGAAGCTCAAAGGACCCCTGGGAGATTCATAGCAAATAGGAAAACACCACGCCACGTAGTCATCAGGCTGACCAAAATATCCACTAAAGAGTCCCTTCTCCGAGCTGTAAGGAGAAAGAAACAGGTAACTTACAAAGGAAAACCCATCAGAATTACGCCAGATTTCTCAGCTGAAACCTTACAAGCAAGAAGAGGTTGGGGCCCCATTTTCACGCTTCTGAAACAGAATAATGCCCAGCCTAGAATCTTGTACCCAGCTAAGCTAAGTTTTCTATACGAAGGAGAAAACAAGACATTCTCAGATAAACAAAGGTTGAAGGAATTCACCAAGACAAGACCAGCCCTGCAAGAAGTACTCAAAAGAGAGTTACACACGGATCAGCACAAGAAAGATCCACGAATGTAAAACTACTCAAGAGCTAAAGATCAAATTCCAGATACCACAATGGCTCAGGAGAGAAAACATCGCAATGAAGTTCTACCCAACAAGCTGAACAAAAAACCGTCTCACTTATCAGTTTTCTCAATAAATGTGAATGGCTTGAATTCCCCGCTCAAGAGACATAGACTGTCCCAATGGATAAAAAAAGCACAAGCCAAGTATCTGCTGTCTCCAAGAAACCCACCTAAAGAGCAAAGATGCATTTAGACTGAAAGTAAAAGGATGGAAATCGGTATTTCATGCAAACGGTAACGAAAAGAAAGCTGGTGTGGCAATCTTAATTTCCAATAACTTAGCTTTCAAACCAACAAAAATAATTAAAGACAAAAATGGCTACTACATACTGGTCAAGGGCACAATTCAACAAGAAGCCATGACTATACTCAATATATATGCACCCAACCTAGGTGCACCTAGATTCATAAAGCAAACCCTACTAGATCTGAACCAGATGATAGATAATAATACTGTAATAGCTGGAGACTTTAACACCCCACTGACAGTACAGGACAGATCCTCTAAACAGAAAATAAACAAAGACATAATGGACCTAAATAGAATGCTAGAACAAATGGGCATGGCTGACATCTATAGGACATTCTACCCAAAGTCCACAGAATATACATTCTTCTCATCAGCTCACAGGACATTCTCTAAGATTGACCATGTCCTAGGACATAAATCATGTCTTCAAAAATTCAAAAAAATAGAAATTATACCATGCATCTTCTCAGATCACAGCGGAATAAAAGTAACAATGATCACAAACAGAAACCCTCACTCTTACTCAAAGTCATGGAAGCTAAATAACCTTCTCCTGAATAATTATTCTATAAAAGAAGAAATCAA
Organism: Eulemur rufifrons; assembly: GCF_041146395.1. Classification (NCBI taxonomy): domain Eukaryota; kingdom Metazoa; phylum Chordata; class Mammalia; order Primates; family Lemuridae; genus Eulemur; species Eulemur rufifrons. The sequence goes on along the minus strand of NW_027182822.1, from coordinate 1,820,375 downwards.
GATGGAAATCAAAAATTTCTTTGAATTAAATGACAATGGAGATACAACTTATCAAAATCTATGGGATGCAGCTAAAGCAGTCCTGAGAGGAAAATTCATATCCATAAATGCCTATATCAAAAAGACAGAAAACATGCAAATAGACAACCTAACGAATAGACTCAAAGAGCTGGAGAAAGAAGAACAGAACGATCCCAAACCCAGCAGAAGGCAAGAAATTACTAAGATCAAATCAGAACTAAATGAAAAGGACAACAAAGAAACTATAAGGGAAATTAATAAAACAAAAAGTTGGTTCTTTGAAAAGATAAACAAAATAGACACACCTCTGGCTAGACTAACCAAGAGCACAAAAGTAAAATCTCTAATAACCTCCATTAGGAACATGAAAGGAGAAATCACAACCGATGCTACAGAGATACAAGATATCATCTATGAATTCTACAAAAATCTTTATGCACGCAAACTGGAGAACGTGGAGGAAATGGACAAATTTTTAGAAACACATAGTCTTCCCAGGCTCAACCAGGAAGAAATAGAGTACCTGAACAGACCAATATCAAGAACTGAAATCGAAACAGCAATAAAAAACCTTCCCAAAAAGAAAAGCCCTGGTCCAGATGGGTTCACACCTGAATTTTACCATACATACAAAGAAGAACTGGTGCCCATCCTACATAAACTATTCTCCAATATTGAGAAGGATGGAGTTCTTCCCAACACGTTCTACCAAGCCAATATAACATTAATACCAAAACCTGGAAAGGACACAACAAAAATAGAGAACTACAGACCAATTTCCCTCATGAATATAGATGCAAAAATTTTCAATAAAATACTAGCAAATCGAATCCAAGTACTTATCAAAAAAGTAATCCACCACGACCAAGTGGGCTTCATCCCAGAGATGCAGGGGTGGTTCAACATACGTAAATCTATCAATGTAATTCACCACATAAATAGAAGCAAAAACAAAAATCATATGATACTCTCATTAGATGCAGAAAAAGCATTTGACAAAATTCAACACCCTTTTATGATAAAAACGCTTAACAAAATAGGCATTGATGGAACCTACCTAAAAATGATACAAGCCATATATGACAAACCCACAGCCAACATCATACTGAATGGGAAAAAACTGAAAGCACTCCCACTTAGAACTGGAACCAGACAGGGCTGCCCATTGTCTCCATTACTTTTCAACATAGTATTGGAAGTCCTTGCGAGAGCTATCAGGCAAGAGAGCAGGATCAAGGGAGTCCAAATAGGGAAGGAAGAGATCAAACTCTCACTTTTTGCTGATGATATGATGTTATATCTGGAAAACCCCCAGGATTCAACCAAGAGACTCCTGGAATTGATTAACGAATACAGCAAAGTCTCAGGCTACAAAATTAATATACACAAATCAGAGGCATTTATATATGCCAATAACAGTCAATCGGAAAACCAAATTAAAGACTCAATACCCTTCAAAATAGCAACAAAGAAAATAAAATATCTAGGTATATATCTAACTAAAGAGGTAAAGGACCTCTATAAGGAAAACTATGAAACACTCAGAAAAGAAATAGCAGAACTTGCAAATAGATGGAAAAATATACCATGCTCGTGGATCGGAAGAATCAACATTGTTAAAATGTCTATACTACCCAAAGTGATCTACAAATTCAATGCAATCCCTATTAAATTACCAACATCATTCTTTACAGACATAGAGAAAATAATTATACACTTTGTATGGAATCAAAGAAGACCCCGTATAGCAAAAGCAATTTTAAGCAATAAAAACAAAATGGGAGGTATTAATTTGCCAGACCTCAAACTATACTACAAGGCCGTGGTTCTTAAAACAGCCTGGTATTGGCACAAGTGCAGGGACACAGACCAGTGGAACACAACAGAAAATCCAAATATAGAACCATCCTCATATAGTCACCTAATTTTTGACAAAGCGGGAAAGAATATACTCTGGGGACAAGAATCCCTATTCAACAAATGGTGCTGGGAGAATTGGTTAGCCACTTGCAGAAGACTGAAACAGGACCCACAGCTTTCACCTCTCACAAAAATCAAATCACGGTGGATAACAGACTTAAACCTTAGGCGTGATACAATCAGAATTCTAGAAGAAAATGTAGGAAAGACTCTTACAGACATTGGCCTAGGCAAAGAATTTATGAAGAAGACCCCCAAGGCAATCACAGCAGCAACAAAAATAAATGAATGGGACATGATTAAATTAAAAAGCTTCTGCACAGCCAAAGAAACAGTCCAGAGAATAAACAGACCACCTACAGAATGGGAAAAAATTTTTGCATACTACACATCAGATAAAGGACTGATAACAAGAATCTATTTAGAACTCAGGAAAATCAGCAAGAAAAAATCAAGCAACCCTATCAAAAAGTGGGCAAAGGACATGAATAGAAATTTTTCAAAAGAAGATATAAAAATGGCTAACAAACATATGAAAAAGTGTTCAACATCTCTAATCATCAGGGAAATGCAAATCAAAACCACAATGAGATATCACTTAACCCCAGTGAGAATGGCCTTTATCAAAAAAACCCAAAACAACACATGTTGGCGTGGGTGTGGAGAGACAGGAACACTAATTCACTGCTGGTGGGACTGCAAACTAGTGCAACCCCTGTGGAAAGCATTATGGAGGTATCTTAAACAGATTCAAGTAGACCTGCCATTTGACCCAGCAATCCCATTATTGGGCATATACCCAAAGGAAAAAAGGTCATTCTGTAACAAAGGCACGTGTACCCAAATGTTTATAGCAGCACAATTCACAATAGCAAAGATGTGGAAACAACCCAAATGCCCATCAATACATGATTGGATTAGTAAACTGTGGTATATGTATACCATGGAATATTACTTAGCTATAAGGAATGATGAAGATACGACATCTCTATGGTTCTCCTGGAGAGAGTTGGAACCCATTATATTAAGTGAAGTATCCCAAGAATGGAAAAACAAGCATCACATGTACTCACCAGAAAATTGGTTTCCCTGATCATCACCTAAATACAAATCTGGGAATGACACCAATTGGACATCAGACTGAGGTGGGGGGTGGGGGAGGGGATGGGGGTATGCCTACACAATGAGTGCATTGCGCACCGTTTGGGGAGTGGTAACACTTGAAGGTGCTGACTCGGAAAAGGGGGGGTGGGGAAAAAAATATGAAACTATTGTTTTTAACTTGCACTGTTCACTTAATAATTTATCATGAATATTTCCCATATTATTTCATATTATTGTACAAGAAATAATGTATACATTATGAGGACATACTGTATATAACAAGATATACTGTTAGACTCTTTGATTCTGTAAAATTAAATTGAAAAAAAAAAATTAAAAAAAAAAAAAGAAAGCAAGAAGTCTGAGAATTAGATTTAGGGTTAGGATTCTGGTTAGGGTTAAGGATGAAGTTTAGTGTTAGGGTGAGGGCTTAGGGTTAGGGATCACGGTTAGGGTTAAAGGTTACTCTTAGGTTTAACGGTTACACTTTGGTTTAGGGTTGAGGTTTACGGTTAGGGTTAAGATGAGGGGTTAGGGTTTGGTACAGGGTTAGGGTTAAGTGTTAGGTTTAGGGTTGAAGATTAGGATTAGGGTTAGGATTAAAGGTTAGCGTGAGAGTTAACGCTTAGGGTTAAGGTTAAGAGTTAGGGTTTAGGGTTAGGGTTAGGGTTAGTTTTAGGGTTAGAGTTATGTGCTATGGTTGGTGTTAGAGGTTAGGGTTAGGTTTACTGGTCATGGTTAGGGTTACCTTTAGGGGTTAGCATTAGGGTTAGGGTTAGGGTTAGGGTTAAGCTATAGGATTAGGGTTAAGTGTTGGGCTTAGGGTTAGGGTTTAGTGTTAATGTTAGCATTAAGGATTAGGGTTAGGGTCAGGGTTAAATGCTTGGGTGAGGGTAATGGTTAAGGTCAGGGTTTAGGTTCACGGATAGGGTTAGTGTTAAGGGTTACGGGTAGGTTTAAGGTTCAGGGTTAGTGTTAGCATTAGGGCTTTAGGTTAGGATTAGGCGGTAGGTTAGATTTAGGGTTAGATCTAGGCTTTAGTGTAAGGGCTAGCGTTAGGGTTAAGAGATAGGGTTAGGTTTAATGCTTAGGATTAGGGTTAGGGTTTGGGGTTAAAGTAAGTGTTAGGGGTTAGGTTTAAGGATCCAAGGTTAGGGTTATTTTTAGCTGTAGTGTTAGGGTTAGGGATAAGGGATCCCATTAGCATTAACGGTCTTCCTTACTGTAGGGTTAAGGGTTAGGCTTAGAGTTAAAGGTTAAGGTTAGGGTCAGTGTTAAGAATTAGGGTGAGGGTTAACGGTTAGGGTAAAGGTTAAGCGTTAGGGTTAGGGATTAGTGATTAGGGTTTTTGGTTAGTGTTAGGGTTAGCGGTTAGGAGTTAGTGTTTTATGAAGGGGTATGGTTAGAATTAGGATTGGGTTTAGAGTTAGGTTGAGGTATAGGGGTTAGGTTTAGGGGTTAGTTTTAGGGTAAAAGGATAGGATTAGGGTAACGGGTTGGGCTTAGGTTTAGGGTTAAAGTTTACTGCTAGGGTTAGGGATAGGGTTCAGGGTTAGCTTCAGGGGTTCTGGTTAGGGTTAGGTGTTAGGTTAGTGTCAGGGTTAGGTCTAGTCGTGAGGGTAAGGTTTAGGTTTAGCTTTAAGAGCTAGGGTTAGCTTTAATGGTTAGGATTAGAATTAGGGTTAAGGGTTAGGGTAAGGCTTAGGGGTTAGGGTGAAGGGTTAGGGTCAAGGGTTAGGGTTTTTGTTAGGCATAGCGTTGGGGTTAGAAGTAAGGGTTACTGTCAGTGTTAGGGTTGTAGGTAGGGTTACGGTTAGGGTTAGCGGTTTAGAATTAGGGTTAGGGATTAGGTGTCACAGTGATGACTAGGAGATAGGGTTAGAATTATGGGATTGGGGTTGTTCTCAGGAAATGGGTTATGCATTAACGTTAGGATAAGAGGTTAAAGTTAGGCGCACTGTGAGGTTTACGTGTTAAGGGGAGAAATAGGAACAGGGTTGGGTGTTATGTTCAGGGTTAGGGTTAACTGTTAAACGTATTGTTTATGCTTAGCACACGCGCCCTGTCTGCATTAGGCGGGTGGGGGGAGTTTAGGGGGCTGGGATTGTACCCGGGAACCCACTCTAACATACTCTGGGTATGGGCCCGTGGGTTTCATGGAGGACACAGTGGTAGAGCCTCCTTTCACGCATGGCATGGGAGGATTGCAGGCTTTCTAAACTCTAAGGAAGCAAGAAGTCTGAGAATTAGATTTAGGGTGAGGATTCTGGTTAGGGTTAAGGATGAAGTTTAGGGTTAAGGTGAGGGCTTAGGGTTAGGGATTAGGGTTAGGGTTAAAGGTTACTCTTAGGTTTAACGGTTACACTTTGGTTTAGGGTTGAGGTTTACGGTTAGGGTTAAGATGAGGGGTAAGGGTTTGGTACAGGGTTAGGGTTAAGTGTTAGGTTTAGGGTTGAAGATTAGGATTAGGGTTAGGATTAAAGGTTAGCGTGAGAGTTAACGCTTAGGGTTAAGGTTAAGAGTTAGGGTTAGGGTTAGGGTTAGTTTTAGGGTTAGTTTTAGGGTTAGAGTTATGTGCTATGGTTTGTGTTAGAGGTTAGGGTTAGGTTTACTGGTCACGGTTAGGGTTACGTTTAGGGGGTAGCATTAGGGTTAGGGTTAGGGTTAAGGGATAGGATTAGGGATAAGTGTTGGGCTTAGGGTTAGGGTTTAGTGTTAGTGTTAGCATTAAGGATTAGGGTTAGGGTCAGGGTTAAATGCTTGGGTGCGGGTAATGGTTAGGGTCAGGGTTAAGGTTCACAGATAGGGTTAGTGTTAAGGGTTACGGGTAGGTTTAGGGTTCAGGGTTAGTGTTAGCATTAGGGCTTAAGGTTAGGATTAGGCGGTAGGTTAGATTTAGGGTTAGATCTAGGCGTTAGGGTAAGGGCTAGCGTTAGGGTTAAGAGATAGGGTTAGGTTTAATGCTTAGGATTAGGGTTAGGGTTTGGGGTTAAAGTAAGTGTTAGGGGTTAGGTTTAAGGATCCAAGGTTAGGGTTATTTTTAGCTGTAGTGTTAGGGTTAGGGATAAGGGATCCCATTAGCATTAAGGGTCTTCCTTACTGTAGGGTTAAGGGTTAGGCTTAGAGTTAAAGGTTAAGGTTAGGGTCAGTGTTAAGATTTAGGGTGAGGGATAACGGTTAGGGTAAAGGTTAAGCGTTAGGGTTAGGGATTAGTGATTAGGGTTTTTGGTTAGTGTTAGGGTTAGCGGTTAGGAGTTAGTGTTTTATGAAGGGGTATGGTTAGAATTAGGATTGGGGTTAGAGTTAGGGTGAGGTATAGGGGTTAGGTTTAGGGGTTAGTTTTAGGGTAAAAGGATAGGATTAGGGTTACGGGTTGGGCTTAGGTTTAGGGTTAAAGTTTATTGCTAGGGTTAGGGATAGGGTTCAGGGTTAGCTTTAGGGGTTCTGGTTAGGGTTAGGTGTTAGGTTAGTGTCAGGGTTAGGTCTAGTCGTGAGGGTAAGGTTTAGGGTTAGCATTAAGAGCTAGGGTTAGGTTTAATGGTTAGGATTAGGATTAGGGTTAAGGGTTAGGGTAAGGCTTAGGGGTTAGGGTGAAGGGTTAGGGTCAAGGGTTAGGGTTTTTGTGAGGCATAGCGTTGGGGTTAGAAGTAAGGGTTACTGTCAGTGTTAGGGTTGTAGGTAGGGTTACGGTTAGGGTTAGCGGTTTAGAATTAGGGTTAGGGATTAGGTGTCACAGTGATGACTAGGAGATAGGGTTAGAATTATGGGATAGGGGTTGTTCTCAGGAAATGGGTTATGCATTAACGTTAGGATAAGAGGTTAAAGTTAGGCGCACGGTGAGGTTTACATGTTAAGGGGAGAAATAGGAACAGGGTTGGGTGTTATGTTCAGGGTTAGAGTTATCTGTTAAAGGTATTGTTTATGCTTAGCCCACGGGCTCTGTCTGCATTAGGCGGGCAGGGGGAGTTTAGGGGGCTGGGATTGTACCCGGGAACCCACTCTATCATACTCTGGGTATGGGCCCGTGGGTTTCATGCAGGACACAGTGGTAGAGCCTCCTTTCACGCATGGCACGGGAGGATTGCAGGCTTTCTAAACTCTAAGAAAGCAAGAAGTCTGAGAATTAGATTTAGGGTTAGGATTATGGTTAGGGTTAAGGATGAAGTTTAGTGTTAGGGTGAGGGCTTAGGGTTAGGGATTAGGGTTAGGGTTAAAGGTTACTCTTAGGTTTAACGGTTACACTTTGGTTTAGGGTTGAGGTCTACGGTTAGGGTTAAGATGAGGGGTTAGGGTTTGGTACAGGGTTAGGGTTAAGTGTTAGGTTTAGAATGAAGATTAGGAATAGGGTTAGGATTAAAGGTTAGCGTGAGAGTTAACGCTTAGGGTTAAGGTTAAGAGTTAGGGTTTAGGGTTAGGGTTAGGGTTAGGGTTAGTTTTAGGGTTAGAGTTATGTGCTATGGTTTGTGTTAGAGGTTAGGGTTAGGTTTACTGGTCACGGTTAGGGTTACGTTTAGGGGGTAGCATTAGGGTTAGGGTTAGGGTTAAGGGATAGGATTAGGGTTAAGTGTTGGGCTTAGGGTTAGGGTTTAGTGTTAGGTTTATCATTAAGTATTAGGGTTAGAAGCAGGGTTAAATGCTTGGGTGCGGGTAATGGTTAGGGTCAGTGTTAAGGTTCACGGATAGGGTTAGTGTTAAGGGTTACGGGTAGGTTTAGGGTTCAGGGTTAGTGTTAGCATTAGGGCTTAAGGTTAGGATTAGGCGGTAGGTTAGATTTAGAGTTAGATCTAGGCGTTAGGGTAAGGGCTAGCGTTAGGGTTAAGAGATAGGGTTAGGTTTAATGCTTAGGATTAGGGTTAGGGTTTGGGGTTAAAGTAAGTGTTAGGGGTTAGGTTTAAGGATCCAAGGTTAGGGTTATTTTTAGCTGTAGTGTTAGGGTTAGGGATAAGGGATCCCATTAGCATTAAGGGTCTTCCTTACTGTAGGGTTAAGGGTTAGGCTTAGAGTTAAAGGTTAAGGTTAGGGTCAGTGTTAAGATTTAGGGTGAGGGATAACGGTTAGGGTAAAGGTTAAGCGTTAGGGTTAGGGATTAGTGATTAGGGTTTTTGGTTAGTGTTAGGGTTAGCGGTTAGGAGTTAGTGTTTTATGAAGGGGTATGGTTAGAATTAGGATTGGGGTTAGAGTTAGGGTGAGGTATAGGGGTTAGGTTTAGGGGTTAGTTTTAGGGTAAAAGGATAGGATTAGGGTTACGGGTTGGGCTTAGGTTTAGGGTTAAAGTTTACTGCTAGGGTTAGGGATAGGGTTCAGGGTTAGCTTTAGGAGTTCTGGTTAGTGTTAGGTGTTAGGTTAGTGTCAGGGTTAGGTCTAGTCGTGAGGGTAAGGTTTAGGGTTAGCTTTAAGAGCTAGGGTTAGGTTTAATGGTTAGGATTAGGATTAGGGTTAAGGGTTAGGGTAAGGCTTAGGGGTTAGGGTGAAGGGTTAGGGTCAAGGGTTAGGGTTTTTGTGAGGCATAGCGTTGGGGTTAGAAGTAAGGGTTACTGTCATTGTTAGGGTTGTAGGTAGGGTTACGGTTAGGGTTAGCGGTTTAGAATTAGGGTTAGGGATTAGGTGTCACAGTGATGACTAGGAGATAGGGTTAGAATTATGGGATAGGGGTTGTTCTCAGGAAATGGGTTATGCATTAACGTTAGGATAAGAGGATAAAGTTAGGCGCACGGTGAGGTTTACATGTTAAGTTGAGAAATAGGAACAGGGTTGGGTGTTATGTTCAGGATTAGAGTTATCTGTTAAAGGTATTGTTTATGCTTAGCGCACGGGCTCTGTCTGCATTAGGCGGGCAGGGGGAGTTTAGGGGGCTGGGATTGTACCCGGGAACCCACTCTATCATACTCTGGGTATGGGCCCGTGGGTTTCATGCAGGACACAGTGGTAGAGCCTCCTTTCACGCATGGCACGGGAGGATTGCAGGCTTTCTAAACTCTAAGAAAGCAAGAAGTCTGAGAATTAGATTTAGGGTTAGGATTCTGGTTAGGGTTAAGGATGAAGTTTAGTGTTAGGGTGAGGGCTTAGGGTTAGGGATTAGGGTTAGGGTTAAAGGTTACTCTTAGGTTTAACGGTTACACTTTGGTTTAGGGTTGAGGTCTACGGTTAGGGTTAAGATGAGGGGTTAGGGTTTGGTACAGGGTTTCGGTTAAGTGTTAGGTTTAGGGTTGAAGAGTAGGAATAGGGTTAGGATTAAAGGTTAGCGTGAGAGTTAACGCTTAGGGTTAAGGTTAAGAGGTAGGGTTTAGGGTTAGGGTTAGGGTTAGGGTTAGTTTTAGGGTTAGAGTTATGTGCTATGGTTTGTGTTAGAGGTTAGGGTTAGGTTTACTGGTCACGGTTAGGGTTACGTTTAGGGGGTGGCATTACGGTTAGGGTTAGGCTTAAGGGATAGGATTAGGGATAAGTGTTGGCTTAGGGTTAGGGTTTAGTGTTAGGGTTAGCATTAAGGATTAGGGTTAGGGTCAGGGTTAAATGCTTGGGTGCGGGTAATGGTTAGGGTCAGGGTTAAGGTTCACGGATAGGGTTAGTGTTAAGGGTTACGGGTAGGTTTAGGGTTCAGGGTTAGTGTTAGTATTAGGGCTTAAGGTTAGGATTAGGCGGTAGGTTAGATTTAGGGTTAGATCTAGGCGTTAGGGTAAGGGCTAGCGTTAGGGTTAAGAGATAGGGTTAGGTTTAATGCTTAGGATTAGGGTTAGGGTTTGGGGTTAAAGTAAGTGTTAGGGGTTATGTTTAAGGATCCAAGGTTAGGGTTATTTTTAGCTGTAGTGTTAGGGGTAGGGATTAGGGATCCCATTAGCATTAAGGGTCTTCCTTACTGTAGGGTTAAGGGTTAGGCTTAGTGTTAAAGGTTAAGGTTAAGGTCAGTGTTAAGATTTAGGGTGAGGGTTAACGGTTAGGGTAAAGGTTAAGCGTTAGGGTTAGGGATTAGTGATTAGGGTTTTTGGTTAGTGTTAGGGTTAGTGGTTAGGAGTTAGTGTTTTATGAAGGGGTATGGTTAAAATTAGGATTGGGATTAGAGTTAGGGTGAGGTATAGTGGTTAGGTTTAGGGGTTAGTTTTAGAGTAAAAGGATAGGATTAGGGTTACGGGTTGGCCTTAGGTTTAGGGTTAAAGTTTCCTGCTGGATTTAGGGATAGGTTTCAGGGTTAGCTTTAGGGGTTCTGTTTAGGGTTAGGTGGAAGGTTAGTGTCAGGGTTAGGTCTAGTCGTGAGGGTAAGGTTTAGGGTTAGCTTTAAGAGCTAGGGTTAGGTTTAATGGTTAGGATTAGGATTAGGGTTAAGGGTTAGGGTAAGGCTTAGGGGTTAGGGTCAAGGGTTAGGGTCAAGGGTTAGGGTTCTTGTTAGGCATAGCGTTGGGGTTAGATGTAAGGGTTACTGTCAGTGTTAGGGTTGTATGTAGGGTTACGGTTAGGGTTAGCCGTTTAGAATTAGGTTTAGGGATTAGGTGTCACAGTGATGACTAGGAGATAGGGTTAGAATTATGGGATAGGGGTTGTTCTCAGGAAATGGGTTATGCATTAATGTTAGGATAAGAGGTTAAAGTTAGGCGCACGGTGAGGTTTACGTGTTAAGGGGAGAAATAGGAACAGGGTTGGGTGTTATGTTCAGGGTTAAGGTTATCTGTTAAAGGTATTGTTTATGCTTAGCGCACGGGCTCTGTCTGCATTAGGCGGGGGGGGGAGTTTAGGGGGCTGGGATTGTACCCGGGAACCCACTCTGTCATACTCTGGGTATGGGCCCGTGGGTTTCATGCAGGACACAGTGGTAGAGCCTCCTTTCACGCATGGCACGGGAGGATTGTAGGCTTTCTAAACTCTAAGAACGCAAGAAGTCTGAGAATTAGATTTAGGGTTAGGATTCTGGTTAGGGTTAAGGATGAAGTTTAGTGTTAGGGTGAGGGCTTAGGGTTAGGGATTAGGGTTAGGGTTAAAGGTTACTCTTAGGTTTAACGGTTACACTTTGGTTTAGGATTGAGGTTTACGGTTAGGGTTAAGATGAGGGGTTAGGGTTTGGTACAGGTTTAGGGTTAAGTGTTAGGTTTAGGGTTGAAGATTAGGATTAGGGTTAGGATTAAAGGTTTGCGTGAGAGTTAACACTTAGGGTTAAGGTTAAGAGTTAGGGTTTAGGGTTAGGGTTAGGGTTAGGGTTAGTTTTAGGGTTAGAGTTATGTGCTATGGTTTGTGTTAGAGGTTAGGGTTAGGTTTACTGGTCACGGTTAGAGTAACGTTTAGGGGGTAGCATTAGGGTTAGGGTTAGGGTTAAGGGATAGGATTAGGGTTAAGTGCTGGCCTTAGGGTTAGGTTTTAGTGTTAGGTTTATCATTAAGGATTAGGGTTAGAATCAGGTTTAAATGCTTGGGTGCGGGTAATGGTTAGGGTCAGGGTTAAGGTTCACATATAGCGTTAGTGTTAAGGGTTACGGGTAGGTTTAGGGTTCAGGGTTAGTGTTAGCATTAGGGCTTAAGTTTAGGATTAGGCGGTAGGTTAGATTTAGGGTTAGATCTAGGCGTTAGGGTAAGGGCTAGCGTTAGGGTTAAGAGATAGGGTTAGGTTGAATGCTTAGGATTAGGGTTAGGGTTTGGGGTTAAAGTAAGTGTTAGGGGTTAGGTTTAAGGATCCAAGGTTAGGGTTATTTTTAGCTGTAGTGTTAGGGTTAGGGATAAGGGATCCCATTAGCATTAAGGGTCTTCCTTACTGTACGGTTAGGGTTAGGCTTAGAGTTAAAGGTTAAGGTTAGGGTCAGTGTTAAGATTTAGGGTGAGGGTTAACGGTTAGGGTAAAGGGTAAGCGTTAGGGTTAGGGATTAGTGATTAGGGTTTTTGGTTAGTGTTAGGGTTAGTGGTTAGGAGTTAGTGTTTTATGAAGGGGTATGGTTAGAATTAGGATTGGGGTTAGAGTTAGGGTGAGGTATAGGGGTTAGGTTTAGGGGTTAGTTTTAGGGTAAAAGGATAGGATTAGGGTTACGGGTTGGGCTTAGGTTTAGGGTTAAAGTTTACTGCTAGGGTTAGGGATAGGGTTCAGGGTTAGCTTTAGGGGTTCTGGTTAGGGTTAGGTGTTAGGTTAGTGTCAGGGTTAGGTCTAGTCGTGAGGGTAAGGTTTAGGGTTAGCTTTAAGAGCTAGGGTTAGGTTTAATGGTTAGGATTAGGATTAGGGTTAAGGGTTAGGGTAAGGCTTAGGGGTTAGGGTCAAGGGTTAGGGTCAAGGGTTAGGGTTTTTGTTAGGCATAGCGTTGGGGTTAGAAGTAAGGGTTACTGTCAGTGTTAGGGTTGTATGTAGGGTTACGGTTAGGGTTAGCGGTTTAGAATTAGGGTTAGGGATTAGGTGTCACAGTGATGACTAGGAGATAGGGTTAGAATTATGGGATAGGGGTTGTTCTCAGGAAATGGGTTATGCATTAACGTTAGGATAAGAGGTTAAAGTTAGGCGCACGGTGAGGTTTACGTGTTAAGGGGAGAAATAGGAACAGGGTTGGGTGTTATGTTCAGGGTTAGGGTTATCTGTTAAAGGTATTGTTTATGCTTAGCGCACGGGCCCTGTCTGCAGTAGGCTGGCGGGGGGAGTTTAGGGGACTGGGATTGTACCCGGGAACCCACTCTATCATACTCTGGGTATGGGCCCGTGGGTTTCATGCAGGACACAGTGGTAGAGCCTCCTTTGACGCATGGCATGGGAGGATTGCAGGCTTTCTAAACTCTAAGAAAGCAAGAAGTCTGAGAATTAGATTTAGGGTTAGGATTCTGGTTAGGGTTAAGGATGAAGTTTAGTGTTAGGGTGAGGGCTTAGGGTTAGGGAATAGGGTTAGGGTTAAAGGTTACTCTTAGGTTTAACGGTTACACTTTGGTTTAGGGTTGAGGTTTACGGTTAGGGTTAAGATGAGGGGTTAGGGTTTGGTACAGGGTTAGGGTTAAGTGTTAGGTTTAGGGTTGAAGATTAGGATTAGGGTTAGGATTAAAGGTTAGCGTGAGAGTTAACGCTTAGGGTTAAGGTTAAGAGTTAGGGTTTAGGGTTAGGGTTAGGGTTAGTTTTAGGGTTAGAGTTATGTGCTATGGTTTGTGTTAGAGGTTAGGGTTAGGTTTACTGGTCACGGTTAGGGTTACGTTTAGGGGTTAGCATTAGGGTTAGGGTTAGGGTTAAGGGATAGGATTAGGGTTAAGTGTTGGGCTTAGGGTTAGGGTTTAGTGTTAAGGTTAGCATTAAGGATTAGGGTTAGGGTCAGGGTTAAATTCTTGGGTGTGGGTAATGGTTAGGGTCAGGGTTTAGGTTCACGGATAGGGTTAGTGTTAAGGGTTACGGGTAGGTTTAGGGTTCAGGGTTAGTGTTAGCATTAGGGCTTAAGGTTAGGATTAGGCGGTAGGTTAGATTTAGGGTTAGATCTAGGCGTTAGGGTAAGGGCTAGCGTTAGGGTTAAGAGATAGGGTTAGGTTTAATGCTTAGGATTAGGGTTAGGGTTTGGGGTTAAAGTAAGTGTTAGGGGTTAGGTTTAAGGATCCAAGGTTAGGGTTATTTTTAGCTGTAGTGTTAGGGTTAGGGATAAGGGATCCCATTAGCATTAAGGGTCTTCCTTACTGTAGGGTTAAGGGTTAGGCTTAGAGTTAAAGGTGAAGGTTAGGGTCAGTGTTAAGATTTAGGGTGAGGGTTAACGGTTAGGGTAAAGGTTAAGCGTTAGGGTTAGGGATTAGTGATTAGGGTTTTTGGTTAGTGTTAGGGTTAGCGGTTAGGAGTTAGTGTTTTATGAAGGGGTATGGTTAGAATTAGGATTGGGGTTAGAGTTAGGGTGAGGTATAGGGGTTAGGTTTAGGGGTTAGTTTTAGGGTAAAAGGATAGGATTAGGGTTACGGGTTGGGCTTAGGTTTAGGGTTAAAGTTTACTGCTAGGGTTAGGGATAGGTTTCAGGGTTAGCTTTAGGGGTTCTGTTTAGGGTTATGTGTTAGGTTATTGTCAGGGTTAGGTCTAGTCGTGAGGGTAAGGTTTAGGGTTAGCTTTAAGAGCTAGGGTTAGGTTTAATGGTTAGGATTAGGATTAGGGTTAAGGGTTAGGGTAAGGCTTAGGGGTTAGGGTGAAGGGTTAGGGTCAAGGGTTAGGGTTTTTGTTAGGCATAGCGTTGGGGTTAGAAGTAAGGGTTACTGTCAGTGTTAGGGTTGTAGGTAGGGTTACGGTTAGGGTTAGCGGTTTAGAATTAGGGTTAGGGATTAGGTGTCACAGTGATGACTAGGAGATAGGGTTAGAATTATGGGATAGGGGTTGTTCTCAGGAAATGGGTTATGCATTAACGTTAGGATAAGAGGTTAAAGTTAGGCGCACGGTGAGGTTTACGTGTTAAGGGGAGAAATAGGAACAGGGTTGGGTGTTATGTTCAGGGTTAGGGTTATCTGTTAAAGGTAATGTTTATGCTTAGCGCACGGGCCCTGTCGGCATTAGGCGGGCGGGGGGAGTTTAGGGGGCTGGGATTGTACCCGGGAACCCACTCTATCATACTCTGGGTATGGGCCCGTGGGTTTCATGCAGGACACAGTGGTAGAGCCTCCTTTCACGCATGGCATGGGAGGATTGCAGGCTCTCTAAACTCTAAGAAAGCAAGAAGTCTGAGAATTAGATTTAGGGTTAGGATTATGGTTAGGGTTAAGGATGAAGTTTAGTGTTAGGGTGAGGGCTTAGGGTTAGGGATTACGGTTAGGGTTAGAGGTTACTCTTAGGTTTAACGGTTACACTTTGGTTAGGGTTAGGGTTAGGGTTAGGGTTAGGGCTTAGGGTTAGGGTTAAAGGTTACTCTTAGGTTTAACGGTTACACTTTGGTTTAGGGTTGAGGTTTACGGTTAGGGTTAAGATGAGGGGTTAGGGTTTGGTAGACGTTTAGGGTTAAGTGTTAGGTTTAGGGTTGAAGATTAGGATTAGGGTTAGGATTAAAGGTTAGCGTGAGAGTTAACGCTTAGGGTTAAGGTTAAGAGTTAGGGTTTACGGTTAGGCTTAGGGTTAGATTTAGGGTTAGAGTTATGTGCTATGGTTTGTGTTAGGGGTTAGGGTTAGGTTTACTGTTCACGGTTAGGGTTGGGTTTAGGGGTTAGCATTAGGGTTAGGGATTAGGTTTAGGGTAAGGGTCTAGAGTTAATGTTGGGCTTTAGGCTCGGGGCTTAGGTTCAGGGTCAGGGGTTAGCGTTCGTGGTAGGGCTTAGCTTTAGCGGTCAGTTTAAGGGCACAGGACCTGGTTAATCTACGGTGAGAGGGGTGCGGTCGGAGTCACCACGAAAGCACAACATCATTTCCTGGGCCTTGGGACAGGACCTCCATGCAGGACTCAGGCGGAGCCTCATCTCACACATGGCATGGCTGTATTGTAGGCTTGCTTCACTCTGGGAATGGAAGTAGTGTGAGAATTAGGGTTGGGGTTGGGGTTAGGGTTTTTCGTGTTAGGGGTTAGGTTTCGAGTCAGGGTTAGGTGCTAGGGATTAGTGGTTAGGGTTAGAGTTAGTGTTAGGGGTAAGGTGTTAAGTCTGGGTTAGGGGGCCAGGGTAAGGTTTAGGGTTGGAGTTAGCGTTAGGGTTAGCGGTTAGGGTTAAGGGATAGGGTTAGGATTCAGGGTGAGGGTTAGAGGGTTAACAGTTGGGGTTAGGCTTAGGGGTTAGGGATAGTGTTAGGGTTAAGGGTTAGGAGCTTGGTTCAGGTTTAAGGTTAGCATTAGGGGTTGGGGTTAGTGTTAACTGTAGGTCAGTGTTGGGGTTAGATCTCTAGGCATTAGGGTAAAGGTTAGGGTTAGGGTTAAGAGTTAGGGTTCTGTTTAATGGTTAGGATTGGGAATAGGGTTAAGGGTTAGGGTTAAGGTTAGGGGTTATGACGAAGGATCAACGGTTAGGGTTACTTTTAGGCGTAGGGTTAGGGTAAGGGGTTAGGGTTAGTGTTAGTGTTGTTGGTCGGGTTAAGGTTAGGGTTGGCGTTTCAGAAGTAGGGATTAGGTGTTACGGTTATAGCTAGGAGTTAGGGTTATAATGACGGTATAGGGCTTGTTCTCAGGGTGTCATGCATTAACGTTAAGATATGGGGTTAAAGTTAGGGTTATGGTGAGGTTTACCTGTTAAGGTGAGCAGTAGGATGAGGGTTAGGTGTTATGTTGTGGGTTAGGCTTATGGGTGAGGGGTAGGGTTTATGCTTAGGGCACGGGCCCTGTATGCCCTAGGAGGCAAAGTTAGGTGTCTGTGATGGTCGCTGGGAACCCACTCTACCGCACGCAGTGTATGCGCCTCTGGGTTTCATGCAGGACACTGTGGCAGAGCCTCCTTTCACGCATGGCATGGGAGGATCGCAGGCTTTCTAAACTCTAAGAAAGCAAGAAGTCTGAGAATTAGATTTAGGGTTAGGGTTCTGGTTAGGGTTAAGGATGAAGTTTAGTGTTAGGGTGAGGGCTTAGGGTTAGAGATTAGGGTTAGGGTTAAAGGTTACTCTTAGATTTAACGGTTACACTTTGGTTTAGGGTTGAGGTTTACGGTTAGGGTTAAGATGAGGGGTTAGGGTTTGGTACAGGGTTAGGGTAAAGTGTTAGGTTTAGGGTTGAAGATTAGGAATAGGGTTAGGATTAAAGGTTAGGGTGAGAGTTAACGCTTAGGGTTAAGGTTAATAGTTAGGTGTTAGGGTTAGGGTTAGGGTTAGTTTTAGGATTAGAGTTATGTGCTAGGGTTTGTGTTAGAGGTTAGGGTTAGGTTTACTGGTCACGGTTCGGGTTACGTTTAGGGTTTAGCATTAGGGTTAGGGTTAGGGTTAGGGTTAAGGGATAGGATTAGGGTTAAGTGTTGGACTTAGGGTTAGGGTTTAGTGTTAGGGTTAGCATTAAGGATTAGGGTTAGGGTCAGGGTTAAATGCTTGGGTGCAGGTAATGGTTAGGGTCAGGGTTAAGGTTCACGGATAGGGTTAGTGTTAAGGGTTACGGGTAGGTTTAGGGTTCAGGGTTAGTGTTAGCATTAGGGCTTAAGGTTAGGATTAGGCGGTTGGTTAGATTTAGGGTTAGATCTAGGCGTTAGGGTACGGGCTAGCGTTAGGGTTAAGAGATAGGGTTAGGTTGAATGCTTAGGATTAGGGTTAGGGTTTGGGGTTAAAGTAAGTGTTAGGGGTTAGGTTTAAGGATCCAAGGTTAGGGTTATTTTTAGCTGTAGTGTTAGGGTTAGGGATAAGGGATCCCATTAGCATTAAGGGTCTTCCTTACTGTAGGGTTAAGGGTTAGGCTTAGAGTTAAAGGTTAAGGTTAGGGTCAGTGTTAAGATTTAGGGTGAGGGTTAACGGTTAGGGTAAAGGATAAGCGTTAGGGTTAGGGATTAGTGATTAGGGTTTTTGGTTAGTGTTAGGGTTAGCAGTTAGGAGTTAGTGTTTTATGAAGGGGTATGGTTAGAATTAGGATTGGGGTTAGAGTTAGGGTGAGGTATAGGGGTTAGGTTTAGGGGTTAGTTTTAGGGTAAAAGGATAGGAGTAGGGTTACGGGTTGGGCTTAGGTTTAGGGTTAAAGTTTACTGCTGGGGTTAGGGATAGGGTTCAGGGTTATCTTTAGGGGTTCTCGTTAGGGTTAAACGCTGAACACCTGCAAATAAATTTCAACGTATTGGTTAATTGAAAAGCTCTGCGGCATACTTCTTGGAACAAGCCAGTTACCTGTTCCCACGGAAAGAGGAGTATATAGAACCATGGTGGATTTCCAGCTGATGAAGTAAAGGATTATTAAAGGAACGGGATGACCATGGGGATCATCGTCAATTCTCTGAAACAGAATCCGCCCTTTTCACCTGCCAAACACATCCCGACTTCTCCTCTCTAGGGATAATAAAAACTAACCAGCGAACTGACAGAGGGCCTGACCCCCCCATCCACATCGACCACACACACAAAAAAACCGTACCCTCCAGCTACTAATTATAATGCTAACTTGCAAAATTTCCCTGCATTTTAAAACAATGGAAAAATGGTGGTGGGATGATACTTAGAAGAATGGCTTCTTGTCTGTCTCCACTAACAAAAATAGGCAACACCAAGTCAGCTACTCCTCAGCATAGTTATGTCCGTCGCAGCCTTCTTGGGTTTCAGGAGGCACATACAAACGTTAGCAAAATTATGGTGAAACGCTGAAAACCTGCTAATAATTTTCAACGTACTGGCTAATTTGAAAACTCTCCAGCATACTTCTTGGAACAAGCCAGGTACCTGTGCTCACGCATAGAGGAGTATATAGAAACATGGTGGAATCCCAGCTGATGAAGCAAAGGATTCTTAAAGGAATAAGATGACCATGCGGATCCTGTTTAATTCTCTGAAACAGAATCCGCACTTTTCACCTGCCAAACACATGCCCACTTCTCCTCTCTGGGGATAATAAAAACAAACCAGTGAATTGACAGATGGCCTGACCAACCCATCCACACTGACCCCCCCAAAAAAAAAAAGTATCCTCCAGCTACTAATTATAATGATAAATTTCAAAATTTCCCTTCATTTTTAAACAACGGAAAAATGATGGTGGGATGATACTTAGAAGAATGGCTTCCAGTCAGTCTCCACTAACAAAAATAGGCAACACCAAGTGAGCTACTCCTCAGCATACTTATGTCCGTGGCAGCCATATTGGGTTTCAGGAGACACATACAAACGTTATAAGAATTATGGTGAAACGCTGAAAACCTGCTAATAATTTTCAACGTACTGCTTAATTGAAAAGCTCTGCGGCATACTTCTTGGAACAAGCCAGTTACCTGTGCCCACACATAGAGGAGTATATAGAACCATGGTGGATTCCCAGGCGATGAAGCAAAAGTTTCCTAAAGGAACGGGATGAGCATGCGGATCCTGTTTCATTCTCTGAAACAGAATCCGAACTTTTCACCTGCCAAACACATGTCCACTTCTCCTCTCTGGGGATAATAAAAACTAACCAGCGAACTGACAGAGGGCCTGACCCCCCCATACACATCGACCACACACACAAAAAAACCGTACCCTCCAGCTACTAATTATAATGCTAACTTGCAAAATTTCCCTGCCTTTTAAAACAATGGAAAAATGGTGGTGGGATGATACTTAGAAGAATGGCTTCTTGTCAGTCTCCACTAACAAAAATAGGCAACACCAAGTCAGCTACTCCTCAGCATAGTTATGTCCGTCACAGCCTTCTTTGGTTTCAGGTGGCACAAACAAACGTTATCACAATTATGGTGAAACGCTGAACACCTACTAATAATTTTCAACGTAGTGGTTAATTGAAAAGCTCTGCGGCATACTTCTTGGAACAAGCTAGTTACCTGTTCCCACGCAAAGAGGAGTATATAGAACTATGGTGGATTTCGAGCTGATGAAGTAAAGGATTATTAAAGGAACGGGATGACCATGGGGATCATCGTTAATTCTCTGAAACAGAATCCGCCCTTTTCACCTGCCAAACACATGCCCACTTCTCCTCTCAGGGGATAATAAAAACTAACCAGCGAATTGACAGAGGGCCTGACCCCCCCATCCACATCGACCAGACAAAAAAAAAAAAAAAAAAACGTACCCTCCAGCTACTAATTATAATGCTAACTTGCAAAATTTCCCTGCATTTTAAAACAATGGAAAAATGGTGGTGGGATGATACTTAGAAGAATGGCTTCTTGTCTGTCTCAACTAACAAAAATAGGCAACACCAAGTCAGCTACTCCTCAGCATAGTTATGTCCGTCGCAGCCTTCTTGGGTTTCAGGAGGCACAAACAAACGTTATCACAATTATGGTGAAACGCTGAACACCTGCAAATAATTTTCAACGTAGTGGTTGATTGAAAAGCTCTGCGGCATACTTCTTGGAACAAGCCACTTACCTGTTCCGACGCAAAGAGGAGTATATAGAACCATGGTGGATTTCCAGGTGATGAAGTAAAGGATTATTAAAGGAACGGGATGACCATGGGGATCATCGTTAATTCTCTGAAACAGAATTCGCCTTTTTCACCTGCCAAACACATGCCCACTTTACCTCTCTGGGGATAATAAAAACTAACCAGCGAACTGACAGAGGGCCTGACCCCCCCACGCACATCGACCACACACAAAAAAAAAAAACCGTACCCTCCAGCTACTAATTATAATGCTAACTTGCAGAATTTCCCTCCTTTTTAAAACAATGGAAAAATGGTGGTGGGATGATACTTAGAAGAATGGCTTCTTGTCCGTCTCCACTAACAAAAATAGGCAACACCAAGTCAGCTACTCCTCAGCATAGTTATGTCCGTCGCAGCCTTCTTGGGTTTCAGGAGGCACAAACAAACGTTATCACAATTATGGTGAAACGCTGAACACCTGCAAATAATTTTCAACGTAGTGGTTAATAGAAAAGCTCAGCGGCATACTTCTTGGAACAAGCCAGGTACCTGTGCCCATGCATAGAGGAGTATATAGAATCATGGTGGAATCCCAGCTCATGAAGCAAAGGATTCTTAAGGGAATGAGATGACCATGCGGATCCTGTTTAATTCTCTGAAACAGAATCCGCACTTTTCACCTGCCAAACACATGCCCACTTCTCCTCTCTGGGGATAATAAAAACAAACCAGTGAATTGACAGATGGCCTGACCAACCCATCCACACTGACCCCACAAAAAAAAAAAAGTACCCTCCAGCTACTAATTATAATGATAACTTGCAAAATTTCCCTGCATTTTTAAACAATAGAAAAATGATGGTGGGATGATACTTAGAAGAATGGCTTCCAGTCAGTCTCCACTAACAAAAATAGGCAACACGAAGTCAGCTACGCCTCAGCATACTTATGTCCGTTGCAGCCATATTGGGTTTCAGGAGACACATACAAACGTTATAAGAATTATGGTGAAACGCTGAAAACCTGCAAATGATTTTCAACGTACTGCTTAATTGAAAAGCTCTGCGGCATACTTCTTGGAACAAGCTAGTTACCTGTGCCCACACATAGAGGAGTATATAGAACCATGGTGGATTCCCACCTGATGAAGCAAATTTTTCTAAAGGAACGGGAGGAGCATGCGGATCCTGTATCATTCTCTGAAACAGAATCCGCACTTTTCACCTGCCAAACACATGCCCACTACTCTTCTCTGGGGATAATAAAAACAAACCAGCAATCTGACAGAGGGCCTGAACACCCATCCTGACCGAACCCACAAAAAAAAAAAGGACCCTCCAGCTACTAATTATAATGCCAATTGGCAAAATTTCCCTGCATTTTTAAACAATGGAGAAATGATGGTGGGATGATACTTAGAAGAATGGCTTCTTGTCAGTCTCCACTGACAAAAATAGGCAACACCAAGTCAGCTACGCCTCAGCATAGTTATGTCCGTAGCAGCCATATTTGGTTTCAGTAGGCACATACACACGTTATCACAATTATGGTGAAACGCTGAAAACCTGCAAAGGATTTTCAACATACTGGTTAATTGAAAAGCTCTGAGGCATACTTCTTGGAACAAGCCAGTTTTCTGTGCCCACGCATAGAGAAGTATATAGAACCATGGTGGATTCCCAGCTCATGAAGCAAAGGATTCCTAAAGGAACTGGATTACCATGCGGATCCTGTTTAATTCTCTGAAACAGATCCGCAGTTTTCACCTGCAATACTAATACCCACTTCCCCTCTCTGGGGATAATAAAAACAAACCAGCGAACTGACAGAGGGCCTTACCAACCCATCCACACTGACCCCACAAAAAAAAAAATAGTACCCTCCAGCGACTAATTATAATGCGAACTTGCAAAATTTCCCTGCATTTTAAAACAATGGAAAAATGGTGGTGGGATGATACTTAGAAGAATGGCTTCTTGTCAGTCTCCACTAACAAAAATAGGCAACACCAAGTCAGCTACTCCTCAGCATAGTTATGTACGTCGCAGCCTTCTTGTGTTTCAGGAGGCACAAACAAACGTTATCACAATTATGGTGAAACGCTGAACACTTGCAAATAATTTTCAACGTAGTGGTTAATTGAAAAGCTCTGCGGCATACTTCTTGGAACAAGCCAGTTACCTGTTCACACGCAAAGAGGAGTATATAGAACCATGGTGGATTTCCAGCTGATGAAGTAAAG
Source organism: Eulemur rufifrons (assembly GCF_041146395.1). NCBI lineage: Eukaryota > Metazoa > Chordata > Mammalia > Primates > Lemuridae > Eulemur > Eulemur rufifrons. The sequence continues at coordinate 1,798,234 of NW_027182822.1, read as the reverse complement.
GATTATTAAAGGAACGGGATGATCATGGGGATCATCGTTAATTCTCTGAAACAGAATCCGCCCTTTTCACCTGCCAAACACATGCCCACTTCTCCTCTCTGGGGATAATAAAAACTAACCAGCGAACTGACAGAGGGCCTGACCACCCCATCCACATCGACACACACAAAAAAAAACCGTACCCTCCAGCTACTAATTATAATGCTAACTTGCAAAATTTCCCTGCCTTTTAAAACATTGCAAAAATGATGGTGGCATGATACTTAGAAGAATGGCTTCTTGTCAGTCTCCACTGACAAAAATAGGCAACACCAAGTCAGCTACGCCTCAGCATAGTTATGTCCGTAGCAGCCATATTTGGTTTCAGTAGGCACATACACACGTTATCACAATTATGGTGAAACGCTGAAAACCTGAAAAGGATTTTCAACATACTGGTTAATTGAAAATCTCTGAGGCATACTTCTTGGAACAAGCCAGTGTCCTGTGCCCACGCATAGAGAAGTATATAGAACCATGGTGGATTCCGAGCTCAAGAAGCAAAGGATTCTTAAAGGAACAGGATTAGCATGCGGATCCTGTTTAATTCTCTGTAACAGATCCGCAGTTTTCACCTGCCATACTAATACCCACTTTTCCTCTCTGGGGATAATAAAAACAAACCAGCGAAGTGACAGAGGGCCTGACCAACACATCCACACCGACCCCACAGGAAAAAAAAAAAAAAAAAAACACCGTAGCCTCCAGCTACTAATTATAATGCTAACTTGCAAAATTTTCTTGCATTTTTAAACAATGGAAAAATGGTGGTGGGATGATACTTAGAAGAATGGCTTCTTGTCAGTCTCCACTAACAAAAATAGGCAACACCAAGTCAGCTACTCCTCAGCATAGTTATGTCCGTCGCAGCCTTCTTGGGTTTCAGGAGGCACAAACAAACGTTATCACAATTATGGTGAAACGCTGAACACCTGCAAATAATTTTCACCGTAGTGGTTAATTGAAAAGCTCTGCGGCATACTTCTTGGAACAAGCCAGTTACCGGTTCCCACGCAAAGAGGAGTATATAGAACCATGGTGGATTTCCAGCTGATGAAGTAAAGGATTATTAAAGGAACGGGATGACCATAGGGATCATCGTTAATTCTCTGAAACAGAATCCGCCCTTTTCACCTGCCAAACACATGCCCACTTCTCCTCTCTGGGGATAATAAATACTAACCAGTGAACTGACAGAGGGCCTGACCCCCCCATCCACATCGACCACACACAAAAAAAAAAACCGTACCCTCCAGCTACTAATTATAATGCTAACTTGCAAAATTTCCCTGCATTTTAAAACAATGGAAAACTGGTGGTGGGATGATACTTAGAAGAATGGCTTCTTGTCAGTCTCCACTAACAAAAATAGGCAACACCAAGTCAGCTACTCCTCAGCATAGTTATGTCCGTCGCAGCCTTCTTGGGTTTCAGGAGGCAAATAAAAACGTTATCAAAATTATCGTGAAACGCTGAAAACCTGCAAATAATTTTCAACGTACTGGTTAATTTGAAAACTCTCCAGCATACTTCTTGGAACAAGCCAGGTACCTGTGCCCACGCATAGAGGAGTATATAGAAACATGGTGGAATCCCAACTGATGAAGCAAAGGATTCTTAAAGGAATGAGATGACCATGTGGATCCTGTTTAATTCTCTGAAACAGAATCCGCACTTTTCACCTGCCAAACACATGCCCACTACTCTTCTCTGGGGATAATAAAAACAAACCAGCGATCTGACAGAGGGCCTGAACACCCATCCTGACCGACCCCACAAAAAAAAAGTACCCTCCAGCTACTAATTATAATGCCAATTTGAAAAATTTCCCTGCATTTTTAAACAAAGGACAAATGATGGTGGGATGATACTTAGAAGAATGGCTTCTTGTCAGTCTCCACTAACAAAAATAGGCAAAACCAAGTCAGCTAGGCCTCAGCATACTTATGTCCGTCGCAGCCTTCTTGGGTTTCAGGAGGCACAAACAAACGTTATCACAATTATGGTGAAACGCTGAACACCTGCAAATAATTTTCAACGTAGTGGTTAATTGAAAAGCTCTGCGGCATACTTCTTGGAACAAGCCAGTTACCTGTTCCCACGCAAAGAGGAGTATAGAGAACCATGGTGGATTTCCAGCTGATGAAGTAAAGGATTATTAAAGGAACGGCATGACCATGGGGATCATCGTTAATTCTCTGAAACAGAATCCGCCTTTTTCACCTGCCAAACACATGCCCACTTCTCCTCTCTGGGGATAATAAAAACTAACCAGCGAAGTGACAGAGGGCCTGACCCCCCCATCCACATCGACCACACACACAAAAAAAAAAACCGTACCCTCCCGGTACTAATTATAATGCTAACTTGCAAAATTTCCCTGCATTTTAAAACAATGGAAAAATGGTGGTGGGATGATACTTAGAAGAATGGTTTCTTTTCAGTCTCCACTAACAAAAATAGGCAACACCAAGTCAGCTACTCCTCAGCATAGTTATGTCCGTCGCAGCCTTCTTGGGTTTCAGGAGGCACAAACAAACGTTATCACAATTATGGTGAAACGCTGAACACCTGCAAATAATTTTCAACGTAGTGGTTAATTGAAAAGCTCTGCGGCATACTTCTTGGAACAAGCCAGTTACCTGTTCCCACGCAAAGAGGAGTATAGAGAACCATGGTGGATTTCCAGCTGATGAAGTAGAGGATTATTAAAGGAACGGCATGACCATGGGGATCATCGTTAATTCTCTGAAACAGAATCCGCCCTTTTCACCTGCCAAACACATGCCCACTTCTCCTCTCTGGGGATAATAAAAACTAACCAGCGAACTGACAGAGGGCCTGACCACCCCATCCACATCGACACACACAAAAAAAAACCGTACCCTCCAGCTACTAATTATAATGCTAACTTGCAAAATTTCCCTGCCTTTTAAAACATTGGAAAAATGGTGGTGGCATGATACTTAGAAGAATGGATTCCTGTCAGTCTCCACTGACAAAAATAGGCAACACCAAGTCAGCTACGCCTCAGCATAGTTATGTCCGTAGCAGCCATATTTGGTTTCAGTAGGCACATACACACGTTATCACAATTATGGTGAAACGCTGAAAACCTGCAAAGGATTTTCAACATACTGGTTAATTGAAAAGCTCTGAGGCATACTTCTTGGAACAAGCCAGTGTCCTGTGCCCACGCATAGAGAAGTATATACAACCATGGTGGATTCCGAGCTCATGAAGCAAAGGATTCTTAAAGGAACGGGATTAGCATGCGGATCCTGTTTAATTCTCTGTAACAGATCCGCAGTTTTCACCTGCCATACTAATACCCAATTTTCCTCTCTGGGGATAATAAAAACAAACCAGCGAAGTGACAGAGGGCCTGACCAACACATCCACACCGACCCCACAGGAAAAAAAAAAAAAAAAAAAAAAACACCGTAGCCTCCAGCTACTAATTATAATGCTAATTTGCAAAATTTTCCTGAATTTTTAAACAATGGGGAAATGATGGTGGGATGATACTTAGAAGAATGGCTTCTTGTCAGTCTCCACTGACAAAAATAGGCAACACCAAGTCAGCTAGGCCTCAGCAGAGTTATGTCCGTAGAAGCCATATTTGGTTTCAGTAGGCACATACACACGTTATCACAATTATCGTGAAACGCTGAAAACCTGCAAATAATTTTCAACGTACAGGTTAATTTGAAAACTCTCCAGCATACTTCTTGGAACAAGCCAGGTACCTGTGCCCACGCATAGATGAGTATATAGAAACATGGTGGAATCCCAGCTGATGAAGAAAGGATTCTTAAAGGAATGAGATGACCATGCGGATCCTGTTTAATTCTCTGAAACAGAATCCGCACTTTTCACCTGCCAAACACATGCCCACTACTCTTCTCTGGGGATAATAAAAACAAACCAGCGATCTGAGAGAGGGCCTGAACACCCATCCTGACCGACTCCCCCAAAAAAAAAGTACCCTCCAGCTACTAATTATAATGCCAAATTGCAAAATTTCCCTGCATTTTTAAACAATGGGGAAATGATGTGGGATGATACTTAGAAGAATGGCTTCTTGTCAGTCTCCACTGACAAAAATAGGCAACACCAAGTCAGCTACGCCTCAGCAGAGTTATGTCCGTAGCAGCCATATTTGGTTTCAGTAGGCACATACACACGTTATCACAATTATGGTGAAACGCTGAAAACCTGCAAAGGATTTTCAACATACTGGTTAATTGAAAAGCTCTGAGGCATACTTCTTGGAACAAGCCAGTTTCCTGTGCCCACGAATGGAGAAGTATATAGAACCATGGTGGATTTCCAGCTCATGAAGCAAAGGATTCTTAAAGGAAAGGGATTACCATGCGGATCCTGTTTAATTCTCTGAAACAGATCCGCAGTTTTCACCTGCCATACTAATACCCACTTCTCCTCTCTGGGGATAATAAAAACAAACCGGCGAACTAACAGAGGGCCTGACCAACACATCCACAGAGACCCCATAGGAAACAAAAAAAACAAAAAACACCGTACCCTCCAGCTACTAATTATAATGCTAACTTGCAAAATTTCCCTGCATTTTAAAACAATGGAAAAATGGTGGTGGGATGATACTTAGAAGAATGGCTTCTTGTCCGTCTCCAGTAACAAAAATAGGCAACACCAAGTCAGCTACTCCTCAGCATAGTTATGTCCGCCGCAGCCTTCTTGGGTTTCAGAAGCCCCAAACAAACGTTATCACAATTATGGTGAAATGCTGAACACCTGCAAATAATTTTCAACGTAGTGGTTAATTGAAAAGCTCTGCGGCATACTTCTTGGAACAAGCCAGTTACCTGTTCCCACGCAAAGAGGAGTATACAGAACCATGGTGGATTTCCAGCTGATGAAGTAAAGGATTATTAAAGGAACGGGATGACCATGGGGATCATCGTTAATTCTCTGAAACAGAATCCGCCCTTTTCACCTGCCAAACACATGCCCACTTCTCCTCTCTGGGGTTAATAAAAACTAACCAGCGAACTGACAGAGGGCCTGACCCCCCCATCCACATCGACCACACAAAAAAAAAACCGTACCCTACAGCTACTAATTATAATGCTAACTTGCAAAATTTCCCTGCATTTTAAAACAATGGAAAAATGGTGGTGGGATGATACTTAGAAGAATGGCTTCTTGTCTGTCTCCACTAACAAAAATAGGCAACACCAAGTCAGCTACTCCTCAGCATAATTATGTCCATCGCAGCCTCTTCGGTTTCAGGAGGCACATACAAACGTTATCAAAATTATGGTAAAATGCTGAACACCTGCAAATAATTTTCAACGCACTGCTTAATTTGAAAACTCTCCAGCATACTTCTTGGAACACGCCAGGTACCTGTGCCCACGCATAGAGGAGTATATAGAAACATGGTGGAATCCCAGCTGATGAAGCAAAGGATTCTTAAAGGAATAAGATGACCATGCGGATCCTGTTTAATTCTATGAAACAGAATCTGCCCTTTTCACCTGCCAAACACATGCCCACTACTCTTCTCTGGGGATAATAAAAACAAACCAGCGATCTGACAGAGGGCCTGAACACCCATCTTGACCGACCCCACAAAACAAAAAAGTACCCTCCAGCTACTAATTATAATGCCAATTTGCAAAATTTCCCTGCATTTTTAAACAAAGGAGAAATTTTGGTGGGATGATTCTTAGAAGAATGGCTTCTTGTCAGTCTCCACTGACAAAAATAGGCAACACCAAGTCAGCTACGCCTCAGCATAGTTATGTCCGTAGCAGCCATATTGGTTTCAGTAGGCACATACACACGTTATCACAATTATGGTGAAACGCTGAAAACCTGCAAAGGATTTTCAACATACTGGTTAATTGAAAAGCTCTGAGGCATACTTCTTGGAACAAGCCAGTTTCCTGTGCCCACGCATAGAGAAGTATATAGAACCATGGTGGATTCCCAGCTCATGAAGCAAAGGATTCTTAAAGGAACGGGATTACCATGCGGATCCTGTTTAATTCTCTGAAACAGATCCGCAGTTTTCACCTGCCATACTAATACCCACTTCTCCTCTCTGGGGATAATAAAAACAAACCAGCGAACTGACAGAGGGCCTGACCAACACATCCACACCGACCCCACAGGAAAAAAAAAAAAAACACCGTAGCCTCCAGCTACTAATTATAATGCTAACTTGCAAAATTTCCCTGCATTTTAAAACAATGGAAAAATGGTGGTGGGATTATACTTAGAAGAATGGCTTCTTGTCAGTCTCCACTAACAAAAATAGGCAACACCAAGTCAGCTACTCCTCAGCATAGTTATGTCCGTCGCAGCCTTCTTGGGTTTCAGGAGGCACAAACACACGTTATCACAATTATGGTGAAACGGTGAACACCTGCAAATAATTTTCAACGTAGTGGTTAATTGAAAAGCTCTGCGGCATACTTCTTGGAACAAGGCAGTTACCTGTTCCCACGCAAAGAGGAGTATATAGAACCATGGTGGATTTCCAGCTGATGAAGTAAAGGATTATTAAAGGAAGGGGATGACCATGGGGATCATCATTAATTCTCTGAAACAGAATCCGCCCTTTTCACCTGCCAAACACATGCCCACTTCTCCTCTCTGGGGATAATAAAAACTAACCAGCGAACTGACAGAGGGCCTGACCCCCCCTTCCACATCGATCACACACACAAAAAAAAAACCGTACCCTCCAGCTACTAATTATAATGCTAACTTGCAAAATTTCCCTGCATTTTAAAACAATGGAAAAATGGTGGTGGGATCAGACTTAGAAGAATGGCTTCTTGTCTGTCTCCACTAACAAAAATAGGCAACACCAAGTCAGCTACTCCTCAGCATAGTTATGTCCGTCACAGCCTTCTTGGGTTTCAGGAGGGACATACAAACGTTATCAAAATTATGGTGAAACGCTGAACACCTGCAAATAATTTTCAATGTACTGGTTAATTTGAAAACTCTCCAGCATAATTCTTGGAACAAGCCAGGTACCTGTGCCCACGCATAGAGGAGTATATAGAAACATGGTGGAATCAAGCTGATGAAGCAAAGGATTCTTAAAGGAATGAGATGACCATGCGGATCCTATTTAATTCTCTGAAACAGAATCCGCCCTTTTCACCTGCCAAACACATGCCCACTACTCTTCTCTGGGGATAATAAAAACAAACCAGCGATCTGACAGAGGGCCTGAACACCCATCCTGACCGACCCCACAAAACAAAAAAATACCCTCCAGCTACTAATTATAAGGCCAGTTTGCAAAATTTCCCTGCATTTTTAAACAAAGGAGAAATTTTGGTGCGATGATTCTTAGAAGAATGGCTTCTTGTCAGTCTCCACTGACAAAAATAGGCAACACCAAGTCAGCTACGCCTCAGCATAGTTATCTCCGTAGCAGCCATATTGGTTTCAGTAGGCACATACACACGTTATCACAATTATGGTGAAACGCTGAAAACCTGCAAAGGATTTTCAACATACTGGTTAATTGAAAAGCTCTGAGGCATACTTCTTGGAACAAGCCAGTTTCCTGTGCCCACGCATAGAGAAGTATATAGAACCATGGTGGATTCCCAGCTCATGAAGCAAAGGATTCTTAAAGGAACGGGATTACCATGCGGATCCTGTTTAATTCTCTGAAACAGATCCGCAGTTTTCACCTGCCATACTAATACCCACTTCTCCTCTCTGGGGATAATAAAAACAAACCAGCGAACTGACAGAGGGCCTGACCAACACATCCACACCGACCCCACAGGAAAAAAAAAAAAAACACCGTAGCCTCCAGCTACTAATTATAATGCTAACTTGCAAAATTTCCCTGCATTTTAAAACAATGGAAAAATGGTGGTGGGATGATACTTAGAAGAATGGCTTCTTGTCAGTTTCCACTAACAAAAATAGGCAACACCAAGTCAGCTACTCCTCAGCATAGTTATGTCCGTCGCAGCCTTCTTGGGTTTCAGGAGGCACAAACACACGTTATCACAATTATGGTGAAACGGTGAACACCTGCAAATAATTTTCAACGTACTGGTTAATTGAAAAGCTCTGCGGCATACTTCTTGGAACAAGGCAGTTACCTGTTCCCACACAAAGAGGAGTATATAGAACCATGGTGGATTTCCAGCTGATGAAGTAAAGGATTATTAAAGGAAGGGGATGACCATGGGGATCATCGTTAATTCTCTGAAACAGAATCCGCCCTTTTCACCTGCCAAACACATGCCCACTTCTCCTCTCTGGGGATAATAAAAACTAACCAGCGTACTGACAGAGGGCCTGACCCCCCCTTCCACATCGATCACACACACAAAAAAAAAACCGTACCCTCCAGCTACTAAGTATAATGCTAACTTGCAAAATTTCCCTGCATTTTAAAACAATGGAAAAATGGTGGTGGGATCAGACTTAGAAGAATGGCTTCTTGTCTGTCTCCACTAACAAAAATAGGCAACACCAAGTCAGCTACTCCTCAGCATAGTTATGTCCGTCACAGCCTTCTTGGGTTTCAGGAGGGACATACAAACGTTATCAAAATTATGGTGAAACGCTGAACACCTGCAAATAATTTTCAATGTACTGGTTAATTTGAAAACTCTCCAGCATAATTCTTGGAACAAGCCAGGTACCTGTGCCCATGCATAGAGGAGTATATAGAAACATGGTGGAATCCCAGCTGATGAAGCAAAGGATTCTTAAAGGAATTAGATGACCATGCGGATCCTATTTAATTCTCTGAAACAGAATCCGCCCTTTTCACCTGCCAAACACATGCCCACTACTCTTCTCTGGGGATAATAAAAACAAACCAGCGATCTGACAGAGGGCCTGAACACCCATCCTGACCGACCCCACAAAACAAAAAAATACCCTCCAGCTACTAATTATAATGCCAATTTGCAAAATTTCCTTGCATTTTTAAACAATGGAGAAATGACGGTGGCATGATACTTAGAAGAATGGCTTCTTGTCAGTCTCCACTGACAAAAATAGGCAACACCAAGTCAGCTACGCCTCACCATAGTTATGTCCGTAGCAGCCATATTTGGTTTCAGTAGGCACATACACACGTTATCACAATTATGGTGAAACGCTGAAAACCTGCAAAGGATTGTCAACATACTGGTTAATTGAAAAGCTCTGCGGCATACTTCTTGGAACAAGCCAGTTTCCTGTGCCCACGCATAGAGAAGTGTATAAAACCATGGTGGATTCCCAGCTCATGAAGCAAAGGATTCTTAAAGGAACGGGATTACCATGTGGATCCTGTTTAATTCTCTGAAACAGATCCGCAGTTTTCACCTGCCATACTAATACCCACTTCTCCTCTCTGGGGATAATAAAAACAAACCAGCGAACTGACAGAGGGCCTGACCAACACATCCACACCGACCCCACAGGAAAAAAAAAAAAAAAAACACCGTAGCCTCCAGCTACTAATTATAATGCTAATTTGCAAATCTTTCCTGCATTTTTAAACAATGGAAAAATGATGGTGAGAAGATACTTAGAAGAATGAATTCTTGTCAGTCTCCACTAACAAAAATAGGCAAAACCAAGTCAGCTACGCCTCAGCATAGTTATGTCCGTGGCAGCCTTCTTGGGTTTCCGGAGGCACAAACAAACGTTATCACAATTATGGTGAAACACTGAACACCTCCAAATAATTTTGAACGTACTGGTTAATTGAAAAGTTGTGCAGCATACTTTTTGGAACAAGCCAGTTACCTGTTCTCACGCAAAGAGGAGTATATAGAACCATGGTGGATTTCCAGCTGATGAAGTAAAGGATTATTAAAGAACGGGATGACCATAGGGATCATCGTTAATTCTCTGAAACAGAATCCGCCCTTTTCACCTGCCAAACACATGCCCACTTCTCCTCTCTGGGGATAATAAAAACTAACCGGCGAACTGACAGAGGGCCTGACTCCCCGCCATCCACATCGACCACACACACAAAAAAAAACCGTACCCTCTAGCTACTAATTATAATGCTAACTTGCAAAATTTCCCTGCATTTTAAAACAATGGAAAAATGGTGGTGGGATGATACTTAGAAGAATGGCTTCTTGTCAGTCTCCTCTAACAAAAATAGGCAACACCAAGTCAGCTACTCCTCAGCATAGTTATGTCCGTCGCAGCCTTCTTGGCTTTCAGGAGTCACAAACAAACGTTATCACAATTATGGTGAAACGCTGAACACCTGCAAATAATTTTCAACGTAGTGGTTAATTGAAAAGCTCTGCGGCATACTTCTTGGAACAAGGCAGTTACCTGTTCCCACGCAAAGAGGAGTATATGGAATCATGGTGGATTTCCAGCTGATGAAGTAAAGGATTATTAAAGGAACGGGATGACCATGGGGATCATCGTTAATTCTCTGAAACAGAATCCGCCCTTTTCACCTGCCAAACACATGCCCACTACTCTTCTCTGGGGATAATAAAAACTAACCAGCGATCTGACAGAGGGCCTGAACACCCATCCTGACCGACCCCACAAAACAAAAAATTACCCTCCAGCTACTAATTATAATGCCAATTTGCAAAATTTCCCTGCATTTTTAAACAATGGAGAAATGATGGTGGGATGATACTTAGAAGAATGGCTTCTTGTCAGTTTCCACTGACAAAAATAGGCAACACCAAGTCAGCTACGCCTCAGCATAGTTATGTCCGTAGCAGCCATATTTGGATTCAGTAGGCACATACACACGTTATCACAATTATGGTGAAACGCTGAAAACCTGCAAAGGATTGTCACCATACTGGTTAATTGAAAAGCTTTGAGGCATACTTCTTGGAACTAGCCAGTTTCCTGTGCCCACGCGTGGACAAGTATATAGAACCATGGTGGATTCCCAGCTCATGAAGCAAAACATTGTTAAAGGAACTGGATTATCATGCGTATCCTGTTTAATTCTCTGAAACACATCCGCAGTTTTCACCTGCCATACTAATACCCACTTCTCCTCTCTGGGGATAATAAAAACCAACCGGGGAACTGACAGAGGGCCTGACCAACACATCCACACCGACCCCACAGGAAAAAAAAAACAAAAAACAGCGTAGCCTCCAGCTACTAACTATAATGCTAACTTGCAAAATTTTCCTGCATTTTTAAACAATGGAAAAACGATGGTTAGATGATACTTACAAGAATGGATTCTTGTCAGTCTCCACTAACAAAAATAGGCAAAACCAAGTCAGCTACGCCTCAGCATAGTTATGTCCATCGCAGCCTTCTTGGGTTTCAGGACGCACAATCAAAGGTTCTCACATTTATGGTGAAACGCTGAACACCTGCAAATAATTTTCAACGTAGTGGTTAATTGAAAAGCTCTGCGGCATACTTCTTGGAACAAGCCAGTTACCTGTTCCCACGCAAAGAGGAGTATAGAGAACCATGGTGGATTTCCAGCTGATGAAGTAAAGGATTATTAAAGGAACGGGATGACCATGGGGATCATCGTTAATTCTCTGAAACAGAATCCGCCCTTTTCACCTGCCAAACACATGCCCACTTCTCCTCTCTGGGGATAATAAAAACTAACCAGCGAACTGACAGAGGGCCTGACCCCCACGATCCACATCGACCACACACAAAAATAAAACCGTACCCTCCAGCTACGAATTATAATGCTAACTTGCAAAATTTCCCTGCATTTTAAAACAATGGAAAAATGGCGGTGGGATGATACTTAGAAGAATGGCTTCTTGTCAGTCTCCACTAACAAAAATAGGCAACACCAAGTCAGCTACTCCTCAGCATAGTTATGTCCGTCGCAGCCTTCTTGGGTTTCAGGAGGGACATACAAATGTTATCAAAATTATGGTGAAACGCTGAACACCTGCAAATAATTTTCAATGTACTGGTTAATTTGAAAACTCTCCAGCATAATTCTTGGAACAAGCCAGGTACCTGTGCCCACGCATAGAAGAGTATAAAGAAACATGGTGGAATCCCAGCTGATGAAGCAAAGGATTCTTAAAGGAATGAGATGACCAAGCGGATCCTGTTTAATTCTCTGAAACAGAATCCGCATTTTTGACCTGCCAAACACATGCCCACTACTCTTCTCTGGGGATAATAAAAACAAACCAGTGATCTGACAGAGGGCCTGAACACCCATCCTGACCGACCCCACAAAACAAAAAAGTACCCTCCAGCTACTAATTATAATGCCAATTTGCAAAATTTCCCTGCATTTTTAAACAATGGAGAAATGATGGTGGGATGATACTTAGAAGAATGGCTTCTTGTCAGTCTCCACTGACAAAAATAGGCAACACCAAGTCAGCTACTCCTCAGCATAGTTATGTCCGTAGCAGCCATATTTGGTTTCAGTAGGCACATACACACGTTATCACAATTATGGTGAAACGCTGAAAACCTGCAAAGGATTGTCAACATACTGGTTCATTGAAAAGCTCTGAGGCACACTTCTTGGAACTAGCCAGTTTCCTGTGCCCACGCATAGACAAGTATATAGAACCATGGTGGATTCCCAGCTCATGAAGCAAAGGATTGTTAAAGTAACGGGATTACCATGCGGATCCTGTTTAATTCTCTGAAACAGATCCGCAGTTTTCACCTGCCATACTAATACTCACTTCTCCTCTCTGGGGATAATAAAAACCAACCGGGGAACTGACAGAGGGCCTGACCAACACATCCACACCGAACCCACAGGATAAAAAAAAAAAAAACACCGTAGCCTCCAGCTACTAATTATAATGCTAACTTGCAAAATTTCCCTGCATTTTAAAACAATGGAAAAATGGTGGTGGGATGATACTTAGAAGAATGGCTTCTTGTCAGTCTCCACTAACAAAAATAGGCAACACCAAGTCAGCTACTCCTCAGCATAGTTATGTCCGTCGCAGCCTTCTAGGGTTTCAGGAGGCACAAACAAAGGTTCTCACAATTATGGTAAAACGCTGAACACCTGCAAATAATTTTCAACGTAGTGGTTAATTGAAAAGCTCTGCGGCATACTTCTTGGAACAAGGCAGTTACCTGTTCCCATGCAAACAGGAGTATATAGAACCATGGTGGATTTCCAGCTGATGAAGTAAAGGATTATTAAAGGAACGGGATGACCAGGGGGATCATCCTTAATTCTCTGAAACAGAATCCACCCTTTTCACCTGCCAAACACATGCCCACTTCTCCTCTCTAGGGATAATAAAAACTAACCAGCGAACTGACAGTGGGCCTGACCCCCCCCATCCGCATCGACCACACACACAAAAAAAAACCATACCCTCCAGCTACTAATTATAATGCTAACTTGCAAAATTTCCCTGCATTTTAAAACAATGGAAAAATGGTGGTGGGATCATACTTAGAAGAATGGCTTCTTGTCTGTCTCCACTAACAAAAATAGGCAACACCAAGTCAGCTACTCCTCAGCATAGTTATGTCCGTCGCAGCCTTCTTGGCTTTCAGGAGGATCATACAAACGTTATCAAAATTATGGTGAAACGCTGAACACCTGAAAATAATTTTCAACGTACTGGTTAATTTGAAAACTCTCCAGCATAATTCTTGGAACAAGCCAGGTACCTGTGCCCACGCATAGAGGAGTATATAGAAACATGGTGGAATCCCAGCTGATGAAGCAAAGGATTCTTAAAGGAATGAGATGACCATGCGGATCCTGTTTAATTCTCTGAAACAGAATCCGCACTTTTCACCTGCCAAACACATGCCCACTACTTTTCTCTGGGGATAATAAAAACAAACCAGCGATCTGACAGAGGGCCTGAACACCCATCCTGACCGACCCCACAAAACAAAAAAGTACCCTCCAGCTACTAATTATAATGCCAATTTGCAAAATTTCCCTGCATTTTTAAACAATGGAGAAATGATGGTGGGATGATACTTAGAAGAATGGCTTCTTGTCAGTCTCCACTGACAAAAATAGGCAACACCAAGTCAGCTACGCCTCAGCATAGTTATGTCCGTAGCAGCCATATTTGGATTCAGTAGGCACATATACACGTTATCACAATTATGGTGAAACGATGAAAACCTGCAAAGGATTGTCAACATACTGGTTAATTGAAAAGCTCTGAGGCATACTTCTTGGAACTAGCCAGTTTCCTGTGCCCACGCGTGGACAAGTATATAGAACCATGGTGGATTCCCAGCTCATGAAGCAAAGCATTGTTAAAGGAACTGGATTACCATGCGGATCCTGTTTAATTCTCTGAAACACATCCGCAGTTTTCACCTGCCATACTAATACCCACTTCTCCTCTCTGGGGATAATAAAAACCAACCGGGGAACTGAGAGAGGGCCTGACCAACACATCCACAACGACCACACAGGAAAAAAAAAACAAAAAACACCGTAGCCTCCAGCTACTAATTATAATGCTAACTTGCAAAATTTTCCTGCATTTTTAAACAATGGAAAAATGATGGTGAGATGATACTTACAAGAATGGATTCTTGTCAGTCTCCACTAACAAAACTAGGCAAAACCAAGTCAGCTACGCCTCAGCATAGTTATGTCCATCGCAGCCTTCTTGGGTTTCAGGACGCACAAACAAAGGTTCTCACAATTATGGTGAAACGGTGAACACCTGCAAATAATTTTCAACGTAGTGGTTAATTGAAAAGCTCTGCGGCATACTTCTTGGAACAAGCCAGTTACCTGTTCCATCGCAAAGAGGAGTATATAGAACCATGGTGGATTTCCAGCTGATGAAGTAAAGGATTATTAAAGGAAGGGGATGACCTGGGGATCATCGTTAATTCTCTGAAACAGAATCCGCCCTTTTCACCTGCCAAACACATGCCCACTTCTCCTCTCTGGGGATAATAAAAACCAACCAGCGAACTGAAAGAGGGCCTGACCCTCACCATCCACATCGACCACACAAAAAAAAGAAACCGTACCCTCCAGCTACTAATTATAATGCTAACTTGCAAAATTTCCCTGCATTTTAAAACAATGGAAAAATGGTAGTGGATGATACTTAGAAGAATGGCTTCTTGTCAGTCTCCACTAACAAAAATAGGCAACACCAAGTCAGCTACTCCTCAGCATAGTTATGTCCCTCGCAGCCTTCTAGGATTTCAGGAGGCACAAACAAAGGTTCTCACAATTATGGTAAAACGCTGAACACCTGCAAATAATTTTCAACGTAGTGGTTAATTGAAAAGCTCTGCGGCATACTTCTTGGAACAAGGCAGTTACCTGATCCCACGCAAAGAGGAGCATAGAGAACCATGGTGGATTTCCAGCTGATGAAGTAAAGGATTATTAAAGGAACGGGATGACCATGGGGATCATCGTTAATTCTCTGAAACAAAATCCGCCCTTTTCACCTGCCAAACACATGCCCACTTCTCCTCTCTGGGGATAATAAAAACTAACCAGCGAACTGACAGAGGGCCTGACCCCCCCATCCACATCGACCACACACAAAAAAAAAAAAACCGTACCCTCCAGCTACTAATTATAATGCTAACTTGCAAAATTTCCCTGCATTTTAAAACAATGGAAAAATGGTGGTGGGATGACACTTAGAAGAATGGCTTCTTGTCAGTCTCCACTAACAAAAATAGGCAACACCAAGTCAGCTACTCCTCAGCATAGTTATGTCCGTCGCAGCCTTCTTGGATTTCAGGAGGGACATACAAACGTTATCAAAATTATGGTGACACGCTGAAAACCTGCAAATTATTTTCAACGTACTGGTTAATTTGAAAACTCTCCAGCATAATTCTTGGAACAAGCCAGGTACCTGTGCCCACGCATAGAGGAGTGAATAGAATCATGGTGGAATCCCAGCTCATGAAGCAAAGGATTCTTAAAGGAACGGGATTACCATGCGGATCCTGTTTAATTCTCTGAAACAGATCCGCAGTTTTCCCCGGCCATACTCATACCCACTTCTCCTCTCTGGGGATAATAAAAACCAACCGGGGAACTGACAGAGGGGCTGACCAACACATCCACACCGATTCCACAGGAAAAAAAAAAAAAAAAAACACCGTAGCCTCCAGCTACTAATTATAATGCTAACTTGCAAATTTTTCCTGCATTTTTAAACAATGGAAAAATGATGGTGAGATGATACTTACAAGAATGGATTCTTGTCAGTCTCCACTAACAAAAATAGGCAAAACCAAGTCAGCTTCGCCTCAGCAGAGTTATGTCGGTCACAGCCTTCTTGGGTTTCAGGAGGCACAAACAAACGTTATCACAATTATGGTGAAACGCTATACACCTGCAAATAATTTTCAACGTACTGGTTAATTGAAAAGCTCTGCGGCATACTTCTTGGAACAAGCCAGTTACCTGTTCCCACGCAAAGAGGAGTATATAGAACCATGGTGGATTTCCAGCTGATGAAGTAAAGGATTATTAAAGGAACGGCATGACCATGGGGATCATCGTTAATTCTCTGAAACAGAATCCGCCCTTTTCACCTGCCAAACACATGCCCACTTCTCCTCTCTGGGGATAATAAAAACTAACCAGCGAACTGACAGAGGGCCTGACCCCCACCATCCACATCGACCACACACAAAAAAAAACCGTACCCTCCAGCTACTAATTATAATGCTAACTTGCAAAATTTCCCTGCATTTTAAAACAATGGAAAAATGGTGGTGGGATGATACTTAGAAGAATGGCTTCTTGTCAGTCTCCACTTACAAAAATAGGCAACACCAAGTCAGCTACTCCTCAGTATAGCTATGTCCATCGCAGACTTCTTGGGTTTCAGGAGGCACAAACAAACGTTATCACAATTATGGTGAAACGCTGAACACCTGCAAATAATTTTCAACGTAGTGGTTAATTGAAAAGCTCTGCGGCATACTTCTTGGAACAAGGCAGTTACCTGTTCCCACGCAAAGAGGAGTATATAGAACCATGGTGGATTTCCAGCTGATGAAGTAAAGGATTATTAAAGGAACGGGATGACCATGGGGATCATCGTTAATTCTCTGAAACAGAATCCGCCCTTTTCACCTGCCAAACACATGCCCACTTCTCCTCTCTGGGGATAATAAAAACTAACCAACGAACTGACAGAGGGCCTGACCCCCCCCCATCCACATTGACCACACACACAAAAAAAAACCGTACCCTCCAGCTACTAATTATAATGCTAACTTGCAAAATTTCCCTGCATTTTAAAACAATGGAAAAATGGTGGTGGGATCATACTTAGAAGAATGGCTTCTTGTCTGTCTCCACTAACAAAAATAGGCAACACCAAGTCAGCTACTCCTCAGCATAGTTATGTCCGTCGCAGCCTTCTTGGCTTTCAGGAGGATCATACAAACGTTATCAAAATTATGGTGAAACGCTGAACACCTGAAAATAATTTTCAACGTACTGGTTAATTTGAAAACTCTCCAGCATAATTCTTGGAACAAGCCAGGTACCTGTGCCCACGCATAGAGGAGTATATAGAAACATGGTGGAATCCCAGCTGATGAAGCAAAGGATTCTTAAAGGAATGAGATGACCATGCGGATCCTGTTTAATTCTCTGAAACAGAATCCGCACTTTTCACCTGCCAAACACATGCCCACTACTCTTCTCTGGGGATAATAAAAACAAACCAGCGATCTGACAGAGGGCCTGAACACCCATCCTGACCGACCCCACAAAACAAAAAAGTACCTTCCAGCTACTAATTATAATGCCAATTTGCAAAATTTCCCTGCATTTTTAAACAATGGAGAAATGATGGTGGGATGATACTTAGAAGAATGGCTTCTTGTCAGTCTCCACTGACAAAAATAGGCAACACTAAGTCAGCTACGCCTCAGCATAGTTATGTCCGTAGCAGCCTTATTTGGATTCAGTAGGCACATATACACGTTATCACAATTATGGTGAAACGCTAAAAACCTGCAAAGGATTGTCAACATACTGGTTAATTGAAAAGCTCTGAGGCATACTTCTTGGAACTAGCCAGTTTCCTGTGCCCACGCGTGGACAAGTATATAGAACCATGGTGGATTCCCAGCTCATGAAGCAAAGCATTGTTAAAGGAACTGGATTACCATGCGGATCCTGTTTAATTCTCTGAAACACATCCGCAGTTTTCACCTGCCATACTAATACCCACTTCTCCTCTCTGGGGATAATAAAAACCAACCGGGGAACTGAGAGAGGGCCTGACCAACACATCCACAACGACCACACAGGAAAAAAAAAACAAAAAACACCGTAGCCTCCAGCTACTAATTATAATGCTAACTTGCAAAATTTTCCTGCATTTTTAAACAATGGAAAAATGATGGTGAGATGATACTTACAAGAATGGATTCTTGTCAGTCTCCACTAACAAAACTAGGCAAAACCAAGTCAGCTACGCCTCAGCATAGTTATGTCCATCGCAGCCTTCTTGGGTTTCAGGACGCACAAACAAAGGTTCTCACAATTATGGTGAAACGCTGAACACCTGCAAATAATTTTCAACGTAGTGGTTAATTGAAAAGCTCTGCGGCATACTTCTTGGAACAAGCCAGTTACCTGTTCCATCGCAAAGAGGAGTATATAGAACCATGGTGGATTTCCAGCTGATGAAGTAAAGGATTATTAAAGGAAGGGGATGACCTGGGGATCATCGTTAATTCTCTGAAACAGAATCCGCCCTTTTCACCTGCCAAACACATGCCCACTTCTCCTCTCTGGGGATAATAAAAACCAACCAGCGAACTGACAGAGGGCCTGACCCTCACCATCCACATCGACCACACACAAAAAAAAAACCGTACCCTCCAGCTACTAATTATAATGCTAACTTGCAAAATTTCCCTGCATTTTAAAACATGGAAAAATGGTGGTGGATGATACTTAGAAGAATGGCTTCTTGTCAGTCTCCACTAACAAAAATAGGCAACACCAAGTCAGCTACTCCTCACCATAGTTATGTCCCTCGCAGCCTTCTAGGATTTCAGGAGGCACAAACAAAGGTTCTCACAATTATGGTAAAACGCTGAACACCTGCAAATAATTTTCAACGTAGTGGTTAATTGAAAAGCTCTGCGGCATACTTCTTGGAACAAGGCAGTTACCTGTTCCCACGCAAAGAGGAGTATAGAGAACCATGGTGGATTTCCAGCTGATGAAGTAAAGGATTATTAAAGGAACGGGATGACCATGGGGATCATCGTTAATTCTCTGAAACAAAATTCGCCCTTTTCACCTGCCAAACACATGCCCACTTCTCCTCTCTGGGGATAATAAAAACTAACCAGCGAACTGACAGAGGGCCTGACCCCCCCATCCACATCGACCACACACACACAAAAAAAACCGTACCCTCCAGCTACTAATTATAATGCTAACTTGCAAAATTTCCCTGCATTTTAAAACAATGGAAAAATGGTGGTGGGATGACACTTAGAAGAATGGCTTCTTGTCAGTCTCCACTAACAAAAATAGGCAACACCAAGTCAGCTACTCCTCAGCATAGTTATGTCCGTCGCAGCCTTCTTGGATTTCAGGAGGGACATACAAACGTTATCAAAATTATGGTGAAACGCTGAAAACCTGCAAATTATTTTCAACGTACTGGTTAATTTGAAAACTCTCCAGCATAATTCTTGGAACAAGCCAGGTACCTGTGCCCACGCATAGAGGAGTATATAGAATCATGGTGGAATCCCAGCTCATGAAGCAAAGGATTCTTAAAGGAACGGGATTACCATGCGGATCCTGTTTAATTCTCTGAAACAGATCCGCAGTTTTCCCCAGCCATACTAATACCCACTTCTCCTCTCTGGGGATAATAAAAACCAACCGGGGAACTGACAGAGGGGCTGACCAACACATCCACACCGACTCCACAGGAAAAAAAAAAAAAAAAAAAACATCGTAGCCTCCAGCTACTAATTATAATGCTAAATTGCAAAATTTTCCTGCATTTTTAAACAATGGAAAAATGATGGTGAGATGATACTTACAAGAATGGATTCTTGTCAGTCTCCACTAACAAAAATAGGCAAAACCAAGTAAGCTTCGCCTCAGCATAGTTATGTCCGTCACAGCCTTCTTGGGTTTCAGGAGGCACAAACAAACGTTATCACAATTATGGTGAAACGCTATACACCTGCAAATAATTTTCAACGTACTGGTTAATTGAAAAGCTCTGCGGCATACTTCTTGGAACAAGCCAGTTACCTGTTCCCACGCAAAGAGGAGTATATAGAACCATGGTGGATTTCCAGCTGATGAAGTAAAGGATTATTAAAGGAACGGCATGACCATGGGGATCATCGTTAATTCTCTGAAACAGAATCCGCCTTTTCACCTGCCAAACACATGCCCACTTCTCCTCTCTGGGGATAATAAAAACTAACCAGCGAACTGACAGAGGGCCTGACACCCACCATCCACATCGACCACACACAAAAAAAAACCGTACCCTCCAGCTACTAATTATAATGCTAACTTGCAAAATTTCCCTGCATTTTAAAACAATGGAAAAATGGTGGTGGGATGATACTTAGAAGAATGGCTTCTTGTCAGTCTCCACTAACAAAAATAGGCAACACAAAGCCAGCTACTCCTCAGTATAGCTATGTCCATCGCAGACTTCTTGGGTTTCAGGAGGCACAAACAAACGTTATCACAATTATGGTGAAACGCTGAACACCTGCAAATAATTTTCAACGTAGTGGTTAATTGAAAAGCTCTGCGGCATACTTCTTGGAACAAGCCACTTACCTGTTCCCACGCAAAGAGGAGTATATAGAAACATGGTGGATTTCCAGCTGATGAAGTAAAGGATTACTAGAGGAACGGGATGACCATGGGGATCATCGTTAATTCTCTGAAACAGAATCCGCCCTTTTCACCTGCCAAACACATGCCCACTTCTCCTCTCTGGGGATAATAAAAACTAACCAACGAACTGACAGAGGGCCTGACCCCCCCCCATCCACATCGACCACACACACAGAAAAATACCGTACCATCCAGCTACTAATTATAATGCTAACTTGCAAAATTTCCCTGCATTTTAAAACAATGGAAAAATGGTGGTGGGATCATACTTAGAAGAATGGCTTCTTGTCAGTCTCCACTAACAAAAATAGGCAACACAAAGTAAGCTACTCCTCAGCATAGTTATGTCCGTCGCAGCCTTCTTGGGTTTCAGGAGGGACATACAAACGTTATCAAAATTATGGTGAAACGCTGAAAACCTGCAAATAATTTTCAACGTACTGGTTAATTTGAAAACTCTCCAGCATAATTCTTGGAACAAGCCAGGTACCTGTGCCCACGCATAGAGGAGTATATAGAAACATGGTGGAATCCCAGCTGATGAAGCAAAGGATTCTTAAAGGAATGAGATGACCATGCGGATCCTGTTTAATTCTCTGAAACAGAATCCGCACTTTTCACCTGCCAAACACATGCCCACTACTCTTCTCTGGGGATAATAAAAACAAACCAGCGATCTGACAGAGGGCCTGAACACCCATCCTGACTGACCCCACAAAACAAAAAAGTACCCTCCAGCTACTAATTATAATGCCAATTTGCAAAATTTCCCTGCATTTTTAAACAATGGAGAAAGATGGTGGGATGATACTTAGAAGAATGGCTTCTTGTCAGTCTCCACTGACAAAAATAGGCAACACCAAGTCAGCTACTCCTCAGCATAGTTATGTCCGTAGCAGCCATATTTGGTTTCAGTAGGCACATACACACGTTATCACAATTATGGTGAAACGCTGAAAACCTGCAAAGGATTGTCAACATACTGGTTAATTGAAAAGCTCTGCCGCATACTTCTTGGAACTAGCCTGTTTCCTGTGCCCACGCATAGATAAGTGTATAGAACCATGGTGGATTCCCAGCTCATGAAGCAAAGGATTCTTAAAGGAACGGGATTACCATGCGGATCCTGTTTAATTCTCTGAAACAGATCCGCAGTTTTCACCTGCCATACTAATACCCACTTCTCCTCTCTGGGGATAATAAAAACCAACCGGGGAACTGACATAGGGCCTGACCAACACATCCACACCGACCCCACAGGAAAAAAAAAACAAATAACACCGTAGCCTCCAGCTACTAATTATAATGCTAACTTGCAAAATTTCCCTGCATTTTAAAACAATGGAAAAATGGTGGTGGGATCATACTTAGAAGAATGGCTTCTTGTCAGTCTCCACTAACAAAAATAGGCAACACCAAGTCAGCTATGCCTCAGCATACTTATGTCCGTCGCAGCCTTCTTGGGTTTCAGGAGGCACAAACAAAGGTTCTCACAATTATGGTGAAACGCTGAACACCTGCAAATAATTTTCAATGTAGTGGTTAATTGAAAAGGTCTGCGGAATAGTTCTTGGAACAAGGCAGTTACCTGTGCCCACGCAAAGAGGAGTATATAGAACCATGGTGGATTTCCAGCTGATGAAGTAAAGGATTATTAAAGGAAGGGGATGACCATGGGGATCATCGTTAATTCTCTGAAACAGAATCCGCCCTTTTCACCTGCCAAACACATGCCCACTTCTCCTCTCTGGGGATAATAAAAACTAACCAGCGAACTGACAGAGGGCCTCACCCTCCCATCCACATCGACCACACACACAAAAAAAAAACCGTACCCTCCAGCTACTAATTATAATGCTAACTTGCAAAATTTCCCTGCATTTTAAAACAATGGAAAAATGGTGGTGGGATGATACTTAGAAGAATGGCTTCTTGTCAGTCTCCACTAACAAAAATAGGCAACACCAAGTCAGCTATCCTCAGCATAGCTATGTCGATCGCAGCCTTCTTGGGTTTCAGGAGGCACAAACAAACGTTATCACAATTATGGTGAAACGCTGAACACCTGCAAATAATTTTCAACGTAGTGGTTAATTGAAAAGCTCTGCGGCATACTTCTTGGAACAAGCCAGTTACCTGTTCCCACGCAAAGAGGAGTATATAGAACCATGGTGGATTTCCAGCTGATGAAGAAAAGGATTAGTAAAGGAACGGGATGACCATGGGGATCATCGTTAATTCTCTGAAACAGAATCCGCCCTTTTCACCTGCCAAACACATGCCCACTTCTCCTCTCTGGGGATAATAAAAACTAACCAGCGAACTGACAGAGGGCCTGACCCCCCCATCCACATCGACCACACACAAAAAAAAAACCGTACCCACTAGCTACTAATTATAATGCTAACTTGCAAAATTTCCCTGCATTTTAAAACAATGGAAAAATGGTGGTGGGATGATACTTAGAAGAATGGCTTCTTGTCAGTCTCCACTAACAAAAATAGGCAAAACCAAGTCAGCTAGTCCTCAGCATAGTTATGTCCGTCGCAGCCTTCTTGGGTTTCAGGAGGCACAAACACACGTTATCACAATTATGGTGAAACACTGAACACCTGCAAATAATTTTCAACGTAGTGGTTAATTGAAAAGCTCTGCGGCATACTTCTTGGAACAAGGCAGTTACCTGTTCCCACGCAAAGAGGAGTATATAGAACCATGGTGGATTTCCAGCTGATGAAGTAAAGGATTATTAAAGGAACGGGATGACCATGGGGATCATCGTTAATTCTCTGAAACAGAATCCGCCCTTTTCACCTGCCAAACACATGCCCACTTCTCCTCTCTGGGGATAATAAAAACTAACCAGCGAACTGACAGAGGGCCTGACCCCCCCATCCACATCGACCACACACACAAAAAGAAAACCGTACCCTCCAGCTACTAATTATAATGCTAACTTGCAAAATTTCCCTGCATTTTAAAACAATGGAAAAATGGCGGTGGGATCATACTTAGAAGAATGGCTTCTTGTCTGTCTCCACTAACAAAAATAGGCAACACCAAGTCAGCTACTCCTCAGCATAGTTATGTCCGTCGCAGCCTTCTTGGGTTTCAGGAGGGACATACAAACGTTATCAAAATTATGGTGAAACGCTGAACACCTGCAAATAATTTTCAACGTACTGGTTAATTTGAAAACTCTCCAGCATAATTCTTGGAACAAGCCAGGTACCTGTGCCCACGCATAGAGGAGTATATAGAAACATGGTGGAATCCCAGCTGATGAAGCAAAGGATTCTTAAAGGAATGAGATGACCATGCGGATCCTGTTTAATTCTCTGAAACAGAATCCGCACTTTTCACCTGCCAAACACATGCCCACTACTCTTCTCTGGGGATAATAAAAACAAACCAGCGATCTGACAGAGGGCCTGAACACCCATCCTGACCGACCCCACAAAACAAAAAAGTACCCGCCAGCTACTAATTATAATGCCAATTTGCAAAATTTCCCTGCATTTTTAAACAATGGAGAAATGATGGTGGGATGATACTTAGAAGAATGGCTTCTTGTCAGTCTCCACTGACAAAAATAGGCAACACCAAGTCAGCTACGCCTCAGCATAGTTATGTCCGTAGCAGCCATATTTGGTTTCAGTAGGCACATACACACGTTATCACAATTATGGTGAAACGCTGAAAACCTGCAAAGGATTGTCAACATACTGGTTAATTGAAAAGCTCTGAGGCATACTTCTTGGAACTAGCCAGTTTCCTGTGCCCACGCATAGACAAGTATATAGAACCCTGGTGGATTCCCAGCTCATGAAGCAAAGGATTCTTAAAGGAACGGGATTACCATGCGGATCCTGTTTAATTCTCTGAAACAGATACGCAGTTTTCACCTGCCATACTAATACCCACTTCTCCTCTCTGGGGATAATAAAAACCAACCGGGGAACTGACAGAGGGCCTGACCAACACATCCACACCAACCCCACAGGAAAAAAAAAAAAAAAAAACACCGTAGCCTCCAGCTACTAATTATAATGCTAACTTGCAAAATTTCCCTGCATTTTAAAACAATGGAAAAATGGTGGTGGGATGATACTTAGAAGAATGGCTTCTTGTCAGTCTCCACTAACAAAAATAGGCAACACCAAGTCAGCTACTCCTCAGTATAGTTATGTCCGTCGCAGCCTTCTTGGGTTTCAGGAGGCACAAACAAAGGTTCTCACAATTATGGTGATACGCTGAACACCTGCAAATAATTTTCAACGTACTGGTTAATTGAAAAGCTCTGCGGCATACTTCTTGGAACAAGGCAGTTACCTGTTCCCACGCAAAGAGGAGTATAGAGAACCATGGTGGATATCCAGCTGATGAAGTAAAGGATTATTAAAGGAACGGGATGACCATGGGGATCATCGTTAATTCTCTGAAACAGAATCCGCCCTTTTCACCTGCCAAACACATGCCCACTTCTCCTCTCTGGGGATAATAAAAACTAACCAGCGAACTGACAGAGGGCCTGCACCCCCCCATCCACATCGACCACACAAAAAAAAAAACGTACCCTCCAGCTACTAATTATAATGCTAACTTGCAAAATTTCCCTGCATTTTAAAACAATGGAAAAATAGGGGGGGATGATACTTAGAAGAATGGCTTCTTGTCAGTCTCCACTAACAAAAATAGGCAACACCAAGTCAGCTACTCCTCAGCATAGTTATGTCCGTCGCTGCCTTCTTGGGTTTCAGGAGGGACATACAAACGTTATCAAAATTATGGTGAAACGCTGAAAACCTGCAAATAATTTTCAACGTACTGGTTAATTTGAAAACTCTCCAGCATAATTCTTGGAACGAGCCAGGTAACTGTGCCCACGCATAGAGGAGTATATAGAAACATGGTGGAATCCCAGCTGATGAAGCAAAGGATTCTTAAAGGAATGAGATGACCATGCGGATCCTGTTTAATTCTCTGAAACAGAATCCGCACTTTTCACCTGCCAAACACATGCCCACTACTCTTCTCTGGGGATAATAAAAACAAACCAGCGATCTGACAGAGGGCCTGAACACGCATCCTGACTGACCCCACAAAACAAAAAATTACCCTCCAGCTACTAATTATAATGCCAATTTGCAAAATTTCCCTGCATTTTTAAACAATGGAGAAATGATGGTGGGATGATACTTAGAAGAATGGCTTCTTGTCAGTCTCCACTGACAAAAATAGGCAACACCAAGTCAGCTACGCCTCAGCATAGTTATGTCCGTAGCAGCCATATTTGGTTTCAGTAGGCACATACACACGTTATCACAATTATGGTGAAACGCTGAAAACCTGCAAAGGATTGTCAACATACTGGTTAATTGAAAAGCTCTGAGGCATACTTCTTGGAACTAGCCAGTTTCCTGTGCCCACGCATAGACAAGTATATAGAACCATGGTGGATTCCCAGCTCATGAAGCAAAGGATTCTTAAAGGAACGGGATTACCATGCGGATCCTGTTTAATTCTCTGAAACAGATCCGCAGTTTTCACCTGCCATACTAATACCCACTTCTCCTCTCTGGGGATAACAAAAACCAACTGGGGAACTGACAGAGGGCCTGACCAACACATCCACCCCAACCCCACAGGAAAAAAAAAAAAAAAAAACACCGTAGCCTCCAGCTACTAATTATAATGCTAACTTGCAAAATTTTCCTGCATTTTTAAACAATGGAAAAATGATGGTGAGATGATACTTACAAGAATGGATTCTTGTCAGTCTCCACTAACAAAAATAGGCAAAACCAAGTCAGCTACGCGTCAGCATATTTATGTCCGTCGCAGCCTTCTTGGGTTTCAGGAGGCACAATTATGGTGAAACGCTGAACACCTGCAAATAATTTTCAACGTAGTGGTTAATTGAAAAGCTCTGCGGCATACTTCTTGGAACAAGCCAGTTACCTGTTCTCACGCAAAGAGGAGTATATAGAACCATGGTGGATTTCCAGCTGATGAAGTAAAGGATTATTAACGGAACGGGATGACCATGGGGATTATCGTTAATTCTCTGAAACAGAATCCGCCCTTTTCACCTGCCAAACACATGCCCACTTCTCCTCTCTGGGGATAATAAAAACTAACCAGCGAACTGACAGAGGGCCTGACCCCCCCATCCACATCGACCACACAAAAAAAAAAAACCGTACCCTCCAGCTACTAATTATAATGCTAACTTGCAAAATTTCCCTGCATTTTAAAACAATGGAAAAATGGTGGTGGGATCATACTTAGAAGAATGGCTTCTTGTCAGTCTCCACTAACAAAAATAGGCAACACCAAGTCAGCTACTCCTCAGCATAGTTGTGTCCGTCGCAGTCTTCTTGGGTTTCAGGAGGCACAAACACACGTTATCACAATTATGGTGAAACGCTGAACACCTGCAAATAATTTTCAACGTAGTGGTTAATTGAAAAGCTCTGCGGCATACTTCTTCGAACAAGCCAGTTACCTGTTCCCACACAAAGAGGAGTATATAGAACCATGGTGGATTTCCAGCTGATGAAGTAAAGGATTATTAAAGGAACGGGATGACCATGGGGATCATCGTTAATTCTCTGAAACAGAATCCGCCCTTTTCACCTGCCAAACACATGCCCACTTCTCCTCTCTGGGGATAATAAAAACTAACCAGCGAACTGACAGAGGGCCTGACCCCCCCATCCACATCGACCACACACAAAAAAAAAAAAAACCGTACCCTCCAGCTACTAATTATAATGCTAACTTGCAAAATTTCCCTGCATTTTTAAACAATGGAAAAATGATGGTGAGATGATACTTACAAGAATGGATTCTTGTCAGTCTCCACTAACAAAAATAGGCAAAACCAAGTCAGCTACGCCTCAGCATATTTATGTCCGTCGCAGCCTTCTTGGGTTTCAGGAGGCACAAACACACGTTATCACAATTATGGTGAAACGCTGAACACCTGCATATAATTTTCAACGTACTGGTTAATTGAAAAGCTCTGCGGCATACTTCTTGGAACAAGGCAGTTACCTGTTCCCACGCAAACAGGAGTATATAGAACCATGGTGGATTTCCAGCTGATGAAGTAAAGGATTATTAAAGGAACGGGATGACCATGGGGATCATCGTTAATTCTCTGAAACAGAATCCGCCCTTTTCACCTGCCAAACACATGCCCACTTCTCCTCTCTGGGGATAATAAAAACTATCCAGCGAACTGACAGAGGGCCTGACCCCCACCATCCACATCGACCACAAAAAAAAAAAAAAAACCGTACCCTCCAGCTACTAATTATAATGCTAACTTGCAAAATTTCCCTGCATTTTAAAACAATTGAAAAATGGTGGTGGGATGATACTTAGAAGAATGGCTTCTTGTCAGTCTCCACTAACAAAAATAGGCAACACCAAGTCAGCTACTCCTCAGCATAGTTATGTCCGTTGCAGCCTTCTTGGGTTTCAGGAGGCACAAACAAAGGTTCTCACAATTATGGTGAAACGCTGAACACCTGCAAATAATTTTCAACGTAGTGATTAATTGAAAAGCTCTGCGGCATACTTCTTGGAACAAGGCAGTTACCTGTTCCCATGCAAAGAGGAGTATAGAGAACCATGGTGGATTTCCAGCTGATGAAGTAAAGGATTATTAAAGGAACGGGATGACCATGGGGATCATCGTTAATTCTCTGAAACAGAATCCGCCCTTTTCACCTGCCAAACACATGCCCACTTCTCCTCTCTGGGGATAATAAAAACTAACCAGCGAACTGACAGAGGGACTACCCCCCCCATCCACATCGACCACACACAAAAAAAAAACCGTACCCTCCAGCTACTAATTATAATGCTAACTTGGAAAATTTCCCAGCATTTTAAAACAATGGAAAAATGGTGGTGGGATCATACTTAGAAGAATGGCTTCTTGTCTGTCTCCACTAACAAAAATAGGCAACACCAAGTCAGCTACTCCTCAGCATAGTTATGTCCGTCGCTGCCTTCTTGGGTTTCAGGAGGGACATACAAACGTTATCAAAATTATGGTGAAACGCTGAAAACCTGCAAATAATTTTCAACGTACTGGTTAATTTGAAAACTCTCCAGCATAATTCTTGGAACAAGCCAGGTACCTGTGCCCACGCATGGAGGAGTATATAGAAACATGGTGGAATCCTAGCTGATGAAGCAAAGGATTCTTAAAGGAATGAGATGACCATGCGGATCCTGTTTAATTCTCTGAAACAGAATCCGCACTTTTCACCTGCCAAACACATGCCGACTACTCTTCTCTGGGGATAATAAAAACAAACCAGCGATCTGACAGAGGGCCTGAACACCCATCCTGACCGACCCCACAAAACAAAATAGTACCCTCCAGCTGCTAATTATAATGCCAATTTGCAAAATTTCCCTGCATTTTTAAACAATGGAGAAATGATGGTGGGATGATACTTAGAAGAATGGCTTCTTGTCAGTCTCCACTGACAAAAATAGGCAACACCAAGTCAGCTACGCCTCAGCATAGTTATGTCCGTAGCAGCCATATTTGGTTTCAGTAGGCACATACACACGTTATCACAATTATGGTGAAACGCTGAACACCTGCAAATAATTTTCAACGTAGTGGTTAATTGAAAAGCTCTGCGGCATACTTCTTGGAACAAGGCAGTTACCTGTTCCCACGCAAAGAGGAGTATAGAGAACCATGGTGGATTTGCATCTGATGAAGTAAAGGACTATTAAAGGAAAGGGATGTTCATGGGGATAATCTTTAATTCTCTGTAACAGAATCCGCCCTTTTCACCTGCCAAACACATGCCCACTTCTCCTCTCTGGGGATAATAAAAACTAACCAGTGAACTGACAGAGGGCCTGACCCCCCCCATCCACATCGACCACACACAAAAAAAAAAACCGTACCCTCCAGCTACTAATTTTAATGCTAACTTGCAAAATTTCCCTGCATTTTAAAACAATGGAAAAATGGTGGTGGGATGATACTTAGAAGAATGGCTTCTTGTCAGTCTCCACTAACAAAAATAGGCAACACCAAGTCAGCTACTCCTCAGCATAGTTATGTCCGTCGCAGCCTTCTAGGGTTTCAGGAGGCACAAACAAAGGTTCTCACAATTATGGTGAAATGCTGGACACCTGCAAATAATTTTCAACGTAGTGGTTAATTGAAAAGCTCTGCGGCATACTTCTTGGAACAAGCCAGTTACCAGTTCCCACGCAAAGAAGAGTATATAGAACCATGGTGGATTTCCAGCTGATGAAGTAAAGGATTATTAAAGGAAAGGGATAACCATGGGGATCATCGTTAATTCTCTGAAAGAGAATCCGCCCTTTTCACCTGCCAAACACATGCCAACTTCTCCTCTCTGGGGATAATAAAAACTAACGAGCGAACTGACAGAGGGCCTTACCCCCCCCATCCACATCGACCACACACACAAAAAAAAAACCGTACCCTCCAGCTACTAATTATAATGCTAACTTGCAAAATTTCCCTGCATTTTTAAACAATGGAGAAATGATGGTGGGATGATACTTAGAAGAATGGCTTCTTGTCAGTCTCCACTGACAAAAATAGGCAACACCAAGTCAGCTACGCCTCAGCATAGTTATGTCTGTAGCAGCCATATTTGGTTTCAGTAGGCACATACACACGTTATCACAATTATGGTGAAACGCTGAAAACCTGCAAAGGATTGTCAACATACTGGTTAATTGAAAAGCTCTGAGGCATACTTCTTGGAACTAGCCAGTTTCCTGTGCCCACGCATAGACAAGTATATAGAACCATGGTGGATTCCCAGCTCATGAAGCAAAGGATTCTTAAAGGAACGGGATTACCATGCGGATCCTGTTTAATTCTCTGAAACAGATCCGCAGTTTTCACCTGCCATACTAATACCCACTTCTCCTCTCTGGGGATAATAAAAACCAACCGGGGAACTGACAGAGGGCGTGACCAACACATCCACACCGACCCCACAGGAAAAAAACAAAAAAAAACACCGTAGCCTCCAGCTACTAATTATAATGCTAACTTGCAAAATTTTCCTGCATTTTTAAACAATGGAAAAATGATGGTGAGATGATACTTACAAGAATGGATTCTTGTCAGTCTCCACTAACAAAAATAGGCAAAACCAAGTCAGCTACGCCTCAGCGTAGTTATGTCCGTCGCAGCCTTCTTGGGTTTCAGGAGGCACAATTATGGTGAAACGCTGAACACCTGCAAATAATTTTCAACGTAGTGGTTAATTGAAAAGCTCTGCGGCATACTTCTTGGAACAAGCCAGTTACCTGTTCTCACGCAAAGAGGAGTATATAGAACCATGGTGGATTTCCAGCTGATGAAGTAAAGGATTATTAACGGAACGGGATGACCATGGGGATTATCGTTAATTCTCTGAAACAGAATCCGCCCTTTTCACCTGCCAAACACATGCCCACTTCTCCTCTCTGGGGATAATAAAAACTAACCAGCGAACTGACAGAGGGCCTGACCCCCCCATCCACATCGACCACACAAAAAAAAAAAACCGTACCCTCCAGCTACTAATTATAATGCTAACTTGCAAAATTTCCCTGCATTTTAAAACAATGGAAAAATGGTGGTGGGATCATACTTAGAAGAATGGCTTCTTGTCAGTCTCCACTAACAAAAATAGGCAACACCAAGTCAGCTACTCCTCAGCATAGTTGTGTCCGTCGCAGTCTTCTTGGGTTTCAGGAGGCACAAACACACGTTATCACAATTATGGTGAAACGCTGAACACCTGCAAATAATTTTCAACGTAGTGGTTAATTGAAAAGCTCTGCGGCATACTTCTTCGAACAAGCCAGTTACCTGTTCCCACACAAAGAGGAGTATATAGAACCATGGTGGATTTCCAGCTGATGAAGTAAAGGATTATTAAAGGAACGGGATGACCATGGGGATCATCGTTAATTCTCTGAAACAGAATCCGCCCTTTTCACCTGCCAAACACATGCCCACTTCTCCTCTCTGGGGATAATAAAAACTAACCAGCGAACTGACAGAGGGCCTGACCCCCCCATCCACATCGACCACACACAAAAAAAAAAAAAACCGTACCCTCCAGCTACTAATTATAATGCTAACTTGCAAAATTTCCCTGCATTTTTAAACAATGGAAAAATGATGGTGAGATGATACTTACAAGAATGGATTCTTGTCAGTCTCCACTAACAAAAATAGGCAAAACCAAGTCAGCTACGCCTCAGCATATTTATGTCCGTCGCAGCCTTCTTGGGTTTCAGGAGGCACAAACACACGTTATCACAATTATGGTGAAACGCTGAACACCTGCATATAATTTTCAACGTACTGGTTAATTGAAAAGCTCTGCGGCATACTTCTTGGAACAAGGCAGTTACCTGTTCCCACGCAAACAGGAGTATATAGAACCATGGTGGATTTCCAGCTGATGAAGTAAAGGATTATTAAAGGAACGGGATGACCATGGGGATCATCGTTAATTCTCTGAAACAGAATCCGCCCTTTTCACCTGCCAAACACATGCCCACTTCTCCTCTCTGGGGATAATAAAAACTATCCAGCGAACTGACAGAGGGCCTGACCCCCACCATCCACATCGACCACAAAAAAAAAAAAAAAACCGTACCCTCCAGCTACTAATTATAATGCTAACTTGCAAAATTTCCCTGCATTTTAAAACAATTGAAAAATGGTGGTGGGATGATACTGAGAAGAATGGCTTCTTGTCAGTCTCCACTAACAAAAATAGGCAACACCAAGTCAGCTACTCCTCAGCATAGTTATGTCCGTTGCAGCCTTCTTGGGTTTCAGGAGGCACAAACAAAGGTTCTCACAATTATGGTGAAACGCTGAACACCTGCAAATAATTTTCAACGTAGTGATTAATTTAAAAGCTCTGCGGCATACTTCTTGGAACAAGGCAGTTACCTGTTCCCATGCAAAGAGGAGTATAGAGAACCATGGTGGATTTCCAGCTGATGAAGTAAAGGATTATTAAAGGAACGGGATGACCATGGGGATCATCGTTAATTCTCTGAAACAGAATCCGCCCTTTTCACCTGCCAAACACATGCCCACTTCTCCTCTCTGGGGATAATAAAAACTAACCAGCGAACTGACAGAGGGACTACCCCCCCCATCCACATCGACCACACACACAAAAAAAACCGTACCCTCCAGCTACTAATTATAATGCTAACTTGGAAAATTTCCCAGCATTTTAAAACAATGGAAAAATGGTGGTGGGATCATACTTAGAAGAATGGCTTCTTGTCTGTCTCCACTAACAAAAATAGGCAACACCAAGTCAGCTACTCCTCAGCATAGTTATGTCCGTCGCTGCCTTCTTGGGTTTCAGGAGGGACATACAAACGTTATCAAAATTATGGTGAAACGCTGAAAACCTGCAAATAATTTTCAACGTACTGGTTAATTTGAAAACTCTCCAGCATAATTCTTGGAACAAGCCAGGTACCTGTGCCCACGCATGGAGGAGTATATAGAAACATGGTGGAATCCTAGCTGATGAAGCAAAGGATTCTTAAAGGAATGAGATGACCATGCGGATCCTGTTTAATTCTCTGAAACAGAATCCGCACTTTTCACCTGCCAAACACATGCCGACTACTCTTCTCTGGGGATAATAAAAACAAACCAGCGATCTGACAGAGGGCCTGAACACCCATCCTGACCGACCCCACAAAACAAAATAGTACCCTCCAGCTGCTAATTATAATGCCAATTTGCAAAATTTCCCTGCATTTTTAAACAACGGAGAAATGATGGTGGGATGATACTTAGAAGAATGGCTTCTTGTCAGTCTCCACTGACAAAAATAGGCAACACCAAGTCAGCTACGCCTCAGCATAGTTATGTCCGTAGCAGCCATATTTGGTTTCAGTAGGCACATACACACGTTATCACAATTATGGTGAAACGCTGAACACCTGCAAATAATTTTCAACGTAGTGGTTAATTGAAAAGCTCTGCGGCATACTTCTTGGAACAAGGCAGTTACCTGTTCCCACGCAAAGAGGAGTATAGAGAACCATGGTGGATTTGCATCTGATGAAGTAAAGGACTATTAAAGGAAAGGGATGTTCATGGGGATAATCTTTAATTCTCTGTAACAGAATCCGCCCTTTTCACCTGCCAAACACATGCCCACTTCTCCTCTCTGGGGATAATAAAAACTAACCAGTGAACTGACAGAGGGCCTGACCCCCCCCATCCACATCGACCACACACAAAAAAAAAAACCGTACCCTCCAGCTACTAATTTTAATGCTAACTTGCAAAATTTCCCTGCATTTTAAAACAATGGAAAAATGGTGGTGGGATGATACTTAGAAGAATGGCTTCTTGTCAGTCTCCACTAACAAAAATAGGCAACACCAAGTCAGCTACTCCTCAGCATAGTTATGTCCGTCGCAGCCTTCTAGGGTTTCAGGAGGCACAAACAAAGGTTCTCACAATTATGGTGAAATGCTGGACACCTGCAAATAATTTTCAACGTAGTGGTTAATTGAAAAGCTCTGCGGCATACTTCTTGGAACAAGCCAGTTACCAGTTCCCACGCAAAGAAGAGTATATAGAACCATGGTGGATTTCCAGCTGATGAAGTAAAGGATTATTAAAGGAAAGGGATAACCATGGGGATCATCGTTAATTCTCTGAAAGAGAATCCGCCCTTTTCACCTGCCAAACACATGCCAACTTCTCCTCTCTGGGGATAGTAAAAACTAACGAGCGAACTGACAGAGGGCCTTACCCCCCCCATCCACATCGACCACACACACAAAAAAAAAACCGTACCCTCCAGCTACTAATTATAATGCTAACTTGCAAAATTTCCCTGCATTTTTAAACAATGGAGAAATGATGGTGGGATGATACTTAGAAGAATGGCTTCTTGTCAGTCTCCACTGACAAAAATAGGCAACACCAAGTCAGCTACGCCTCAGCATAGTTATGTCCGTAGCAGCCATATTTGGATTCAGTAGGCACATACACACGTTATCACAATTATGGTGAAACGCTGAAAACCTGCAAAGGATTGTCAACATACTGGTTAATTGAAAAGCTCTGAGGCATACTTCTTGGAACTAGCCAGTTTCCTGTGCCCACGCATAGACAAGTATATAGAACCATGGTGGATTCCCAGCTCATGAAGCAAAGGATTCTTAAAGGAACGGGATTACCATGCGGATCCTGTTTAATTCTCTGAAACAGATCCGCAGTTTTCACCTGCCATACTAATACCCACTTCTCCTCTCTGGGGATAATAAAAACCAACCGGGGAACTGACAGAGGGCGTGACCAACACATCCACACCGACCCCACAGGAAAAAAACAAAAAAAAACACCGTAGCCTCCAGCTACTAATTATAATGCTAACTTGCAAAATTTTCCTGCATTTTTAAACAATGGAAAAATGATGGTGAGATGATACTTACAAGAATGGATTCTTGTCAGTCTCCACTAACAAAAATAGGCAAAACCAAGTCAGCTACGCCTCAGCGTAGTTATGTCCGTCGCAGCCTTCTTGGGTTTCAGGAGACACAAACAAAGTTTCTCACAATTATGGTGAAACGCTGAACACCTGCAAATAATTTTCAACGTAGTGGTTAATTGAAAAGCTCTGTGGCATACTACTTGGAACAAGCCAGTTACCTGTTCCCACGCAAAGAGGAGAATATAGAACCATGGTGGATTTCCAGCTGATGAAGTAAAGGATTATTAAAGGAACGGGATGACCATGGGGATCATCGTTAATTCTCTGAAACAGAATCCGCCCTTTTGACCTGCCAAACACATGCCCACTTCTCCTCTCTGGGAATAATAAAAACTATCCAGCGAACTGACAGAGGGCCTGACCCCCCCCCCATCCACATCGACCACACACACAAAAAAAAAAAACCGTAGCCTCCAGCTACTAATTATAATGCTAACTTGCAAAATTTCCCTGCATTTTAAAACAATGGAAAAATGGTGGTGGGATGATACTTAGAAGAATGGCTTCTTGTCAGTCTCCACTAACAAAAATAGGCAAAACCAAGTCAGCTACTCCTCAGCATAGTTATGACCGTCCCAGCCTTCTTGGGTTTCAGGAGGCAAAAACAAACGTCATCACAATTATGGTGAAACGCTGAACACCTGCAAATAATTTTCAACGTAGTGGTTAATTGAAAAACTCTGTGGCATACTTCTTGGAACAAGCCAGTTACCTGTTCCCACGCAAAGAAGAGTATATAGAACCATGGTGGATTTCCAGCTGATGAAGTAAAGGATTATTAAAGGAACGGGATGACCATGGGGATCATCGTTAATTCTCTGAAACAGAATCCGCCCTTTTCACCTGCCAAACAGATGCCCACTTCTCCTCTCTGGGGATAATAAAAACTAACCAGCGAACTGACATAGGGCCTGACCACCCCCCCATCTACATCAACCCCACACAAAAAAAAAAAAAACCGTACCCTCCAGCTACTAATTATAATGCTAACTTGGAAAATTTCCCTGCATTTTAAAACAATGGAAAAATGGTGGTGGGATCATACTTAGAAGAATGGCTTCTTGTCAGTCTCCAGAAACAAAAATAGGCAACACCAAGTCAGCTACTCCTCAGCATAGTTATGTCCGTCGCAGCCTTCTTGGGTTTCAGGAGGGACATACAAACGTTATCAAAATTATGGTGAAACGCTGAAAACCTGCAAATAATTTTCAACTACTGGTTAATTTGAAAACTCTCCAGCATACTTCTTGGAACAAGCCAGGTACCTGTGCCCACGCATAGAGGAGTATATAGAAACATGGTGGAATCTCAGCTGATGAAGCAAAGGATTCTTAAAGGAATGAGATGACCATGGGGATCCTGTTTAATTCTCTGAAACAGAATCCCCACTTTTCACCTGCCAAACACATGCCCACTACTCTTCTCTGGGGATAATAAAAACAAACCAGCGATCTGACAGAGGGCCTGAACACCCATCCTGACCGACCCCACAAAACAAAAAAGTACCCTCCAGCTACTAATTATAATGCCAATTTGCAAAATTTCCCTGCATTTTAAAACAATGGAAAAATGGTAGTGGGATGATACTTAGAAGAATGGCTTCTTGTCAGTCTCCACTAACAAAAATAGGCAAAACCAAGTCAGCTACTCCTCAGCATAGTTATGTCCGTCACAGGCTTCTAGGGTTTCAGGAGGCACAAACAAAGGTTCTCACAATTATGGTTAAACGCTGGACACCTGCAAATAAATTTCAACGTAGTGGTTAATTGAAAAGCTGTGCGGCATACTTCTTGGAACAAGGCAGTTACCTGTTCCCACGCAAAGAGGAGTATATAGAACCAAGGTGGATTTCCAGCTGATGAAGTAAAGGATTATTAAAGGAAAGGGATAACCATGGGGATCATCGTTAATTCTCTGAAACAGAATCCGCCCTTTTCACCTGCCAAACACATGCCCACTTCTCCTCTCTGGGGATAATAAAAACTAACGAGCGAACTGACAGAGGGCCTTACCCCCCCCATCCACATCGACCACACACACAAAAAAAAAACCGTACCCTCCAGCTACTAATTATAATGCTAACTTGCAAAATTTCCCTGCATTTTTAAACAATGGAGAAATGATGGTGGGATGATACTTAGAAGAATGGCTTCTTGTCAGTCTCCACTGACAAAAATAGGCAACACCAAGTCAGCTACGCCTCAGCATAGTTATGTCCGTAGCAGCCATATTTGGTTTCAGTAGGCACATACACACGTTATCACAATTATGGTGAAACGCTGAAAACCTGCAAAGGATTGTCAACATACTGGTTAATTGAAAACCTCTGAGTCATACTTCTTGGAACTAGCCAGTTTCCTGTGCCCACGCATAGACAAGTATATAGAACCATGGTGGATTCCCAGCTCATGAAGCAAAGGATTCTTAAAGGAACGGGATTACCATGCGGATCCTGTTTAATTCTCTGAAACAGATCCGCAGTTTTCACCTGCCATACTAATACCCACTTCTCCTCTCTGGGGATAATAAAAACCAACCGGGGAACTGACAGAGGGCCTGACCAACACATCCACACCGACCCCACAGGAAAAAAACAAAAAAAAACACCGTAGCCTCCAGCTACTAATTATAATGCTAACTTGCAAAATTTTCCTGCATTTTTAAACAATGGAAAAATGATGGTGAGATGATACTTACAAGAATGGATTCTTGTCAGTCTCCACTAACAAAAATAGGCAAAACCAAGTCAGCTACGCCTCAGCGTAGTTATGTCCGTCGCAGCCTTCTTGGGTTTCAGGAGACACAAACAAAGTTTCTCACAATTGTGGTGAAACGCTGAACACCTGCAAATAATTTTCAACGTAGTGGTTAATTGAAAAGCTCTGCGGCATACTTCTTGGAACAAGCCAGTTACCTGTTCCCACGCAAAGAGGAGTATAGAGAACCATGGTGGATTTCCAACTGATGAAGTAAAGGATTATTAAAGGAACGGGATGACCATGGGGATCATCGTTAATTCTCTGAAACAGAATCCGCCCTTTTCACCTGCCAAACACATGCCCACTTCTCCTCCCTGGGGATAATAAAAAATATCCAGCGAACTGACAGAGGGCCTGACCCCCACCATCCACATCGACCACACACAAAAAAAAAACCGTACCCTCCAGCTACTAATTATAATGCAAACTTGGAAAATTTCCCTGCATTTTAAAACAATGGAAAAATGGTGGTGGGATCATACTTAGAAGAATGGCTTCTTGTCAGTCTCCAGAAACAAAAATAGGCAACACCAAGTCAGCTACTCCTCAGCATAGTTATGTCCATCGCAGCCTTCTTGGGTTTCAGGAGGCAAATAAAAACGTTATCAAAATTATCGTGAAACGCTGAAAACCTGCAAATAATTTTCAACTACTGGTTAATTTGAAAACTCTCCAGCATACTTCTTGGAACAAGCCAGGTACCTGTGCCCACGCATAGAGGAGTATATAGAAACATGGTGGAATCTCAGCTGATGAAGCAAAGGATTCTTAAAGGAATGAGATGACCATGGGGATCCTGTTTAATTCTCTGAAACAGAATCCCCACTTTTCACCTGCCAAACACATGCCCACTACTCTTCTCTGGGGATATTAAAAACAAACCAGCGATCTGACAGAGGGCCTGAACACCCATCCTGACCGACCCCACAAAACAAAAAAGTACCCTCCAGCTACTAATTATAATGCCAATTTGCAAAATTTCCCTGCATTTTTAAACAATGGAGAAATGATGGTGGGATGATACTTAGAAGAATGGCTTCTTGTCAGTCTCCACTGACAAAAATAGGCAACACCAAGTCAGCTACGCCTGAGCATAGTTATGTCCGTAGCAGCCATATTTGGTTTCAGTAGGCACATACACACGTTATCACAATTATGATGAAACGCTGAAAACCTGCAAAGGATTGTCAACATACTGGTTAATTGAAAGCTCTGAGCCATACTTCTTGGAAGAAGCCAGTTACCTATTCCCACGCAAAGAGGAGTATATAGAACCATGGTGGATTCCCAGCTCATGAAGCAAAGGATTCTTAAAGGAACGGGATTACCATGCGTATCCTGTTTAATTCTCTGAAACAGATCCGCAGTTTTCACCTGCCATACTAATACCCACTTCTCCTCTCTGGGGATAATAAAAACAAACCAGCGAACTGACAGAGGGCCTGACCAACACATCCACACCGACCCCACAGGAAAAAAAAAAAAAAAAAACAACACCGTAGCCTCCAGCTACTAATTATAATGCTACCTTGCAAAATTTTCCTGCATTTTTAAACAATGGAAAAATGATGGTGAGATGATACTTACAAGAATGGCTTCTTGTCAGTCTCCACTAACAAAAATAGGCAACACCAAGTTAGCTACTCCTCAGCATAGTTATGTCCGTCGCAGCCTTCTTGGGTTTCAGGAGGCACAAACACACGTTATCACAATTATGGTGAAACGAGGACACCTGCAAATAATTTTCAACGTACTGGTTAATAGAAAAGCTCTGCGGCATACTTCTTGGAACAAGCCAGTTACCTGTTCCCACGCAAAGAGGAGTATATAGAACCATGGTGGATTTCCAGCTGATGAAGTAAAGGATTATTAAAGGAACGGGATGACCATGGGGATCATCGTTAATTCTCTGAAACAGAATCCGCCCTTTTCACCTGCCAAACGCATGCCCACTTCTCCTCTCTGGGGATAATAAAAACTAACCAGCGAACTGACAGAGGGACTGACCCCCCCTTCCACATCGACCACACACACAAAAAAAACCGTACCCTCCAGCTACTAATTATAATGCTAACTTGCAAAATTTCCCTGCATTTTAAAACAATGGAAAAATGGTGGTGGGATGATACTTAGAAGAATGGCTTCTTGTCAGTCTCCACTAACAAAATAGGCAATACCAAGTTAGCTACTCCTTAGCATAGTTATGTCCGTCGCAGCCTTCTTGGGTTTCAGGAGGCACAAACACACGTTATCACAATTATGGTGAAACGATGACACCTGCAAATAATTTTCAACGTACTGCTTAATTGAAAAGCTCTGCGGCATACTTCTTGGAACAAGCCAGTTACCTGTTCCCACGCAAACAGGAGTATATAGAACCATGGTGGATTTCCAGCTGATGTAGTAAAGGATTATTAAAGAAACACGATGACCATGGGGATCATCGTTAATTCTCTGAAACAGAATCCGCCCTTTTCACCTGCCAAACACATGTCCACTTCTCCTCTCTGGGGATAATAAAAACTAACCAGCGAACTGACAGAGGGCCTGACCCCCCCCATCCACATCGACCACACACAAAAAAAAAACCGTACCCTCCAGCTACTAATTATAATGCTAACTTGCAAAATTTCCCTGCATTTTAAAACAATGGAAAAATGGTGGTGGGATGATACTTAGAAGAATGGCTTCTTGTCAGTCTCCACTAACAAAAATAGGCAACACCAAGTCAGCTACTTCTCAGCATAGTTATGTCCGTTGCAGCCTTCTTGGGTTTCAGGAGGCACAAACACACGTTATCCCAATTATGGTGAAACGCTGAACACCTGCAAATAATTTTCAACGTAGTGGTTAATTGAAAAGTTCTGCGGCATACTTCTTGGAACAAGCCAGTTACCTGTTCCCACGCAAACAGGAGTATATAGAACCATGGTGGATTTCCAGCTGATGAAGTAAAGGATTATTAAAGGAACAGGATGACCATGGGGATCATCGTTAATTCTCTGAAACAGAATCCGCCCTTTTCACCTGCCAAACACATGCCCACTTCTCCTCTCTGGGGATAATAAAAACTAACCAGCGAACTAACAGAGGGCCTGACCCCCCCATCCACATCGACCACACACACAAAAAAAAACCTTACCCTCCAGCTACTAATTATAATGCTAACTTGCAAAATTTCCCTGCATTTTAAAACAATGGAAAAATGGTGGTGGGTTGATACTTAGAAGAATGGCTTCTTGTCAGTCTCCACTGACAAAAATAGGCAACACCAAGTCAGCTACGCCTCAGCATAGTTATGTCCGTAGCAGCCATATTTGGTTTCAGTAGGCACATACACACGTTATCACAATTATGGTGAAACGCTGAAAACCTGCAAAGGATTGTCAACATACTGGTTAATTGAAAAGCTCTGCGGCATACTTCTTGGAACTAGCCAGTTTCCTGTGCCCACGCATAGACAAGTATATTGAACCATGGTGGATTCCCAGCTCATGAAGCAAAGGATTCTTAAAGGAACGGGATTACCATGCGGATCCTGTTTAATTCTCTGAAACAGATCCGCAGTTTTCACCTGCCATACTAATACCCACTTCTCCTCTCTGGGGATAATAAAAACCAACCGGGGAACTGACAGAGGGCCTGACCAACACATCCACACCGACCCCACAGGAAAAAAACAAAAAAAAACACCGTAGCCTCCAGCTACTAATTATAATGCTAACTTGCAAAATTTTCCTGCAGTTTTAAACAATGGAAAAATGATGGTGAGATGATACTTACAAGAATGGATTCTTGTCAGTCTCCACTAACAAAAATAGGCAAAACCAAGTCAGCTACGCCTCAGCGTAGTTATGTCCGTCGCAGCCTTCTTGGGTTTCAGGAGACACAAACAAAGTTTCTCACAATTATGGTGAAACGCTGAACACCTGCAAATAATTTTCAACGTAGTGGTTAATTGAAAAGCTCTGCGGCATACTTCTTGGAACAAGCCAGTTACCTGTTCCCACGCAAAGAGGAGTATAGAGAACCATGGTGGATTTCCAGCTGATGAAGTAAAGGATTATTAAAGGAACGGGATGACCATGGGGATCATCGTTAATTCTCTGAAACAGAATCCGCCCTTTTCACCTGCCAAACACATGCCCACTTCTCCTCTCTGGGGATAATAAAAAATATCCAGCGAACTGACAGAGGGCCTGACCCCCACCATCCACATCGACCACACACAAAAAAAAAACCGTACCCTCCAGCTACTAATTATAATGCTAACTTGCAAAATTTCCCTGCATTTTAAAACAATGGAAAAATGGTGGTGGGATGATACTTAGAAGAATGGCTTCTTGTCAGTCTCCACTAACAAAAATAGGCAAAACCAAGTCAGCTACTCCTCAGCATAGTTATGTCCGTCGCAGCCTTCTTGGGTTTCAGGAGGCAAAAACAAACGTCATCACAATTATGGTGAAACGCTGAACACCTGCAAATAATTTTCAACGTAGTGGTTAATTGAAAAACTCTGTGGCATACTTCTTGGAACAAGCCAGTTACCTGTTCCCACGCAAAGAAGAGTATATAGAACCATGGTGGATTTCCAGCTGATGAAGTAAAGGATTATTAAAGGAACGGGATGACCATGGGGATCATCGTTAATTCTCTGAAACAGAATCCGCCCTTTTCACCTGCCAAACAGATGCCCACTTCTCCTCTCTGGGGATAATAAAAACTAACCAGCGAACTGACATAGGGCCTGACCACCCCCCCATCTACATCGACCCCACACAAAAAAAAAAAAAACCGTACCCTCCAGCTACTAATTATAATGCTAACTTGGAAAATTTCCCTGCATTTTAAAACAATGGAAAAATGGTGGTGGGATCATACTTAGAAGAATGGCTTCTTGTCAGTCTCCAGAAACAAAAATAGGCAACACCAAGTCAGCTACTCCTCAGCATAGTTATGTCCGTCGCAGCCTTCTTGGGTTTCAGGAGGGACATACAAACGTTATCAAAATTATGGTGAAACGCTGAAAACCTGCAAATAATTTTCAACTACTGGTTAATTTGAAAACTCTCCAGCATACTTCTTGGAACAAGCCAGGTACCTGTGCCCACGCATAGAGGAGTATATAGAAACATGGTGGAATCTCAGCTGATGAAGCAAAGGATTCTTAAAGGAATGAGATGACCATGGGGATCCTGTTTAATTCTCTGAAACAGAATCCCCACTTTTCACCTGCCAAACACATGCCCACTACTCTTCTCTGGGGATATTAAAAACAAACCAGCGATCTGACAGAGGGCCTGAACACCCATCCTGACCGACCCCACAAAACAAAAAAGTACCCTCCAGCTACTAATTATAATGCCAATTTGCAAAATTTCCCTGCATTTTAAAACAATCGAAAAATGGTGGTGGGATGATACTTAGAAGAATGGCTTCTTGTCAGTCTCCACTAACAAAAATAGGCAAAACCAAGTCAGCTACTCCTCAGCATAGTTATGTCCGTCGCAGCCTTCTAGGGTTTCAGGAGGCACAAACAAAGGTTCTCACAATTATGGTGAAACGCTGGACACCTGCAAATAAATTTCAACGTAGTGGTTAATTGAAAAGCTGTGCGGCATACTTCTTGGAACAAGGCAGTTACCTGTTCCCACGCAAAGAGGAGTATAGAGAACCATGGTGGATTTCCAGCTGATGAAGTAAAGGATTATTAAAGGAAAGGGATAACCATGGGGATCATCGTTAATTCTCTGAAACAGAATCCGCCCTTTTCACCTGCCAAACACATGC
Organism: Eulemur rufifrons; assembly: GCF_041146395.1. Taxonomy (NCBI): domain Eukaryota; kingdom Metazoa; phylum Chordata; class Mammalia; order Primates; family Lemuridae; genus Eulemur; species Eulemur rufifrons. The sequence continues at coordinate 1,754,246 of NW_027182822.1, read as the reverse complement.
CCACTTCTCCTCTCTGGGGATAATAAAAACTAACGAGCGAACTGACAGAGGGCCTTACCCCCCCCATCCACATCGACCACACACACAAAAAATAAACCGTACCCTCCAGCTACTAATTATAATGCTAACTTGCAAAATTTCCCTGCATTTTTAAACAATGGAGAAATGATGGTGGGATGATACTTAGAAGAATGGCTTCTTGTCAGTCTCCACTGACAAAAATAGGCAACACCAAGTCAGCTACGCCTCAGCATAGTTATGTCCGTAGCAGCCATATTTGGTTTCAGTAGGCACATACACACGTTATCACAATTATGGTGAAACGCTGAAAACCTGCAAAGGATTGTCAACATACTGGTTAATTGAAAAGCTCTGAGGCATACTTCTTGGAACTAGCCAGTTTCCTGTGCCCACGCATAGACAAGTATATAGAACCATGGTGGATTCCCAGCTCATGAAGCAAAGGATTCTTAAAGGAACGGGATTACCATGCGGATCCTGTTTAATTCTCTGAAACAGATCCGCAGTTTTCACCTGCCATACTAATACCCACTTCTCCTCTCTGGGGATAATAAAAACCAACCGGGGAACTGACAGAGGGCCTGACCAACACATCCACACCGACCCCACAGGAAAAAAACAAAAAAAAACACCGTAGCCTCCAGCTACTAATTATAATGCTAACTTGGAAAATTTCCCTGCATTTTTAAACAATGGAGAAATGATGGTGGGATGATACTTAGAAGAATGGCTTCTTGTCAGTCTCCACTGACAAAAATAGGCAACACCAAGTCAGCTACGCCTCAGCATAGTTATGTCCGTAGCAGCCATATTTGGTTTCAGTAGGCACATACACACGTTATCACAATTATGGTGAAACGCTGAACACCTGCAAATAATTTTCAACGTAGTGGTTAATTGAAAAGCTCTGCGGCATACTTCTTGGAACAAGCCAGTTACCTGTTCCCACGCAAAGAGGAGTATATAGAACCATGGTGGATTTCCAGCTGATGAAGTAAAGGATTATTAAAGGAACGGGATGACCATGGGGATCATCCTTAATTCTCTGAAACAGAATCCGCCCTTTTCACCTGCCAAACACATGCCCACTTCTCCTCTCTGGGGATAATAAAAACTATCCTGCGAACTGACAGAGGGCCTGACCCCCACCATCCACATCGACCACACACAAAAAAAAAACCGTACCCTCCAGCTACTAATTATAATGCTAACTTGCAAAATTTCCCTGCATTTTAAAACAATGGAAAAATGGTGGTGGGATGATACTTAGAAGAATGGCTTCTTGTCAGTCTCCACTAACAAAAATAGGCAACACCAAGTCAGCTACTCCTCAGCATAGTTATGTCCGTCGCAGCCTTCTTGGGTTTCAGGAGGCACAAACAAAGGTTCTCACAATTATGGTGAAACGCTGAACACCTGCAAATAATTTTCAACGTAGTGGTTAATTGAAAAGCTCTGCGGCATACTTCTTGGAACAAGGCAGTTACCTGTTCCCACGCAAAGAGGAGTATTGAGAACCATGGTGGATTTCCAGCTGATGAAGTAAAGGATTACTAAAGGAAAGGGATGACCATGGGGATCATCGTTAATTCTCTGAAACAGAATCCGCCCTTTTCACCTGCCAAACACATGCCCACTTCTCCTCTCTGGGGATAATAAAAACTAACCAGCGAACTGACAGAGGGCCTGACCCCCCCCCATCCACATCGACCACACACACAAAAATAAAACCGTAGCCTCCAGCTACTAATTAAAATGTTAACTTGCAAAATTTCCCTGCATTTAAAAACAATGGAAAAATGGTGGTGGGATGATACTTAGAAGAATGGCTTCTTGTCAGTCTCCACTAACAAAAATAGGCAAAACCAAGTCAGCTACTCCTCAGCATAGTTATGACCGTCGCAGCCTTCTGGGGTTTCAGGAGGCAAAAACAAACGTCATCACAATTATGGTGAAACGCTGAACACCTGCAAATAATTTTCAACGTAGTGGTTAATTGAAAAACTCTGTGGCATACTTCTTGGAACATGCCAGTTACCTGTTCCCACGCAAAGAAGAGTATATAGAACCATGGTGGATTTCCAGCTGATGAAGTAAAGGATTATTAAGGGAACGGGATGACCATGGGGATCATCGTTAATTATCTGAAACAGAATCCGCCCTTTTCACCTGCCAAACACATGCCCACTTCTCCTCTCTGGGGATAATAAAAACTAACCAGCGAACTGACAGAGGGCCTGACCACCCCCACTTGCACATCGACCCCACACAAAAAAAAAAACCGTACCCTCCAGCTACTAATTATAATGCTAACTTGGAAAATTTCCCTGCATTTTAAAACAATGGAAAAATGGTGGTGGGATCATACTTAGAAGAATGGCTTCTTGTCAGTCTCCAGAAACAAAAATAGGCAACACCAAGTCAGCTACTCCTCAGCATAGTTATGTCCGTCGCAGCCTTTTTGGGTTTCAGGAGGGACATACAAACGTTATCAAAATTATGGTGAAACGCTGAAAACCTGCAAATAATTTTCAACTACTGGTTAATTTGAAAACTCTCCAGCATACTTCTTGGAACAAGCCAGGTACCTGTGCCCACGCATAGAGGAGTATATAGAAACATGGTGGAATCTCAGCTGATGAAGCAAAGGATTCTTAAAGGAATGAGATGACCATGGGGATCCTGTTTAATTCTCTGAAACAGAATCCTCACTTTTCACCTGCCAAACACATGCCCACTACTCTTCTCTGGGGATATTAAAAACAAACCAGCGATCTGACAGAGGGCCTGAACACCCATCCTGACCGACCCCACAAAACAAAAAAGTACCCTCCAGCTACTAATTATAATGCCAATTTGCAAAATTTCCCTGCATTTTTAAACAATGGAGAAATGATGGTGGGATGATACTTAGAAGAATGGCTTCTTGTCAGTCTCCACTGACAAAAATAGGCAACACCAAGTCAGCTACGCCTGAGCATAGTTATGTCCGTAGCAGCCATATTTGGTTTCAGTAGGCACATACACACGTTATCACAATTATGGTGAAACGCTGAAAACCTGCAAAGGATTGTCAACATACTGGTTAATTGAAAAGCTCTGAGGCATACTTCTTGGAAGAAGCCAGTTACCTATTCCCACGCAAAGAGGAGTATATAGAACCATGGTGGATTCCCAGCTCATGAAGCAAAGGATTCTTAAAGGAACGGGATTACCATGCGGATCCTGTTTAATTCTCTGAAACAGATCCGCAGTTTTCACCTGCCATACTAATACCCACTTCTCCTCTCTGGGGATAATAAAAACAAACCAGCGAACTGACAGAGGGCCTGACCAACACATCCACACCGACCCCACAGGAAAAAAAAAAAAAAAAAAAACACCGTAGCCTCCAGCTACTAATTATAATGCTACCTTGCAATATTTTCCTGCATTTTTAAACAATGGAAAAATGATGGTGAGATGATACTTACAAGAATCGATTCTTGTCAGACTCCACTAACAAAAATAGGCAAAACCAAGTCAGCTACGCCTCAGCATAGTTATGTCAGTCGCAGCCTTCTAGGGTTTCAGGAGGCACAAACAAAGGTTCTCACAATTATGGTGAAACGCTGAACACCTGCAAATAATTTTCAACGTACTGGTTAATAGAAAAGCTCTGCGGCATACTTCTTGGAAGAAGCCAGTTACCTGTTCCCACGCAAAGAGGAGTATATAGAACCATGGTGGATTTCCAGCTGATGAAGTAAAGGATTATTAAAGGAACGGGATGACCATGGGGATCATCGTTAATTCTCTGAAACAGAATCCGCCCTTTTCACCTGCCAAACGCATGCCCACTTCTCCTCTCTGGGGATAATAAAAACTAACCAGCGAACTGACAGAGGGACTGACCCCCCCCTTCCACATCGACCACACACACAAAAAAAACCGTACCCTCCAGCTACTAATTATAATGCTAACTTGCAAAATTTCCCTGCATTTTAAAACAATGGAAAAATGGTGGTGGGATGATACTTAGAAGAATGGCTTCTTGTCAGTCTCCACTAACAAAAATAGGCAACACCAAGTCAGCTACTCCTCAGCATAGTTATGTCCGTTGAAGCCTTCTTGGGTTTCAGGAGGCACAAACACACGTTATCCCAATTATGGTGAAACGCTGAACACCTGCAAATAATTTTCAACGTAGTGGTTAATTGAAAAGTTCTGCGGCATACTTCTTGGAACAAGCCAGTTACCTGTTCCCACGCAAACAGGAGTATATAGAACCATGGTGGATTTCCAGCTGATGAAGTAAAGGATTATTAAAGGAACGGGATGACCATGGGGATCATCGTTAATTCTCTGAAACAGAATCCGCCCTTTTCACCTGCCAAACACATGCCCACTTCTCCTCTCTGGGGATAATAAAAACTAACCAGCGAACTAACAGAGGGCCTGACCCCCCCATCCACATCGACCAGACACACAAAAAAAAACCTTACCCTCCAGCTACTAATTATAATGCTAACTTGCAAAATTTCCCTGCATTTTAAAACAATGGAAAAATGGTGGTGGGTTGATACTTAGAAGAATGGCTTCTTGTCAGTCTCCACTGACAAAAATAGGCAACACCAAGTCAGCTACGCCTCAGCATAGTTATGTCCGTAGCAGCCATATTTGGTTTCAGTAGGCACATACACACGTTATCACAATTATGGTGAAACGCTGAAAACCTGCAAAGGATTGTCAACATACTGGTTAATTGAAAAGCTCTGCGGCATACTTCTTGGAACTAGCCAGTTTCCTGTGCCCACGCATAGACAAGTATATAGAACCATGGTGGATTCCCAGCTCATGAAGCAAAGGATTCTTAAAGGAACGGGATTACCATGCGGATCCTGTTTAATTCTCTGAAACAGATCCGCAGTTTTCACCTGCCATACTAATACCCACTTCTCCTCTCTGGGGATAACAAAAACCAACCGGGGAACTGACAGAGGGCGTGACCAACACATCCACACCGACCCCACAGGAAAAAAAAAAAAAAAACACCGTAGCCTCCAGCTACTAATTATAATGCTAACTTGCAAAATTTTCCTGCATTTTTAAACAATGGAAAAATGATGGTGAGATGATACTTACAAGAATGGCTTCTTGTCAGTCTCCACTAACAAAAATAGGCAAAACCAAGTCAGGTACTCCTCAGCATAGTTAGGTCCGTCGCAGCCTTCTTGGGTTTCAGGAGGCACAAACACATGTTATCACAATTATGGTGAAACGCTGAACACCTGCAAATAATTTTCAACGTAGTGGTTAATTGAAAAGCTCTGCGGCATACTTCTTGGAACAAGCCAGTTACCTGTTCCCACGCAAACAGGAGTATATAGAACCATGGTGGATTTCCAGCTGATGAAGTAAAGGATTATTAAAGGAACGGGATGACCATGGGGATCATCGTTAATTCTCTGAAACAGAATCCGCCCTTTTCACCTGCCAAACACTTGCCCACTTCCCCTCTCTGGGGAAAATAATAACTAACCAGCGAACTGACAGAGGGCCTGACCCCCACCATCCACATGGACCACACAAAAAAAAAAAAACCGTACCCTCCAGCTACTAATTATAATGCTAACTTGCAACATTTCCCTGCATTTTAAAACAATGGAAAAATGGTGGTGGGATGATACTTAGAAGAATGGCTTCTTGTCAGTCTCCACTAACAAAAATAGGCAACACCAAGTCAGCTACTCCTCAGCATACTTATGTCCGTCGCAGCCTTCTTGGGTTTCAGGAGGCACAAACAAAGGTTCTCACAATTATGGTGAAACGCCGAACACCTGCAAATAATTTTCAACGTAGTGATTAATTGAAAAGTTCTGCGGCATACTTCTTGGATCAAGGCAGTTACCTGTTCCCACGCAAAGAGGAGTATATAGAACCATGGTGGATTTCCAGCTGATGAAGTAAAGGATTATTAAAGGAACGGGATGACCATGGGGATCATCGTTAATTCTCTGAAACAGAATCCGCCCTTTTCACCCACCAAACACATGCCCACTTCTCCTCTCTGGGGATAATAAAAACTAACCAGCGAACTGACAGAGGGACTGACCCCCCCCATCCACATCGACCACACACACAAAAAAAACCGTACCCTCCAGCTACTAATTATAATGCTAACTTGCAAAATTTCCCTGCATTTTAAAACAATGGAAAAATGGTGGTGGGATGATACTTAGAAGAATGGCTTCTTGTCAGTCTCCACTAACAAAAATAGGCAACACCAAGTTAGCTACTCCTCAGCATAGTTATGTCCGTCGCAGCCTTCTTGGGTTTCAGGAGGCACAAACACACGTTATCACAATTATGGTGAAACTATGACACCTGCAAATAATTTTCAACGTAGTGGTTAATTAAAAAGCTCTGCGGCATACTTCTTGGAACAAGCCAGTTACCTGTTCCCACGCAAACAAGAGTATATAGAACCATGGTGGATTTCCAGCTGATGAAGTAAAGGATTATTAAAGAAACGCGATGACCATGGGGATCATCGTTAATTCTCTGAAACAGAATCCGCCCTTTTCACCTGCCAAACACATGTCCACTTCTCCTCTCTGGGGATAATAAAAACTAACCAGCGAACTGACAGAGGGCCTGACCCCCACCATCCACATCGACCACACACAAAAAAAAAACCGTACCCTCCAGCTACTAATTATAATGCTAACTTGCAAAATTTCCCTGCATTTTAAAACAATGGAAAAATGGTGGTGGGATGATACTTAGAAGAATGGCTTCTTGTCAGTCTCCACTAACAAAAATAGGCAACACAAAGTCAGCTACTCCTCAGCATAGTTATGTCCGTCGCAGCCTTCTTGGGTTTCAGGAGGCACAAACACACGTTATCAAAATTATGGTGAAACGCTGAACACCTGCAAATAATTTTCAACGTAGTGGTTAATTGAAAAGCTCTGCGGCATACTTCTTGGAACAAGCCAGTTACCTGTTCCCACGCAAACAGGAGTATATAGAACCATGGTGGATTTCCAGCTGATGAAGTAAAGGATTATTAAAGGAATGGGATGACCATGGGGATCATCGTTAATTCTCTGAAACAGAATCCGCCCTTTTCATCTGCCAAACACATGCCAATTCTCCTCTCTGGGGATAATAAAAACTAACCAGTGAACTGACAGAGGGCCTGACCCCCCCATCCACATCGACCACACACAAAAAAAAAAAAACCGTACCCTCCAGCTACTAATTATAATGCTAACTTGCAAAATTTCCCTGCATTTTAAAACAATGGAAAAATGGTGGTGGGATGAGACTTAGAAGAATGGCTTCTTGTCAGTCTCCACTAACAAAAATAGGCAACACCAAGTCAGCTACTCCTCAGCATAGTTATGTCCGTCGCAGCCTTCTTGGGTTTCAGGAGGCACAAACACACGTTATCACAATTATGGTGAAACGCTGAACACCTGCAAATAATTTTCAACGTAGTGCTTAATTGAAAAGCTCTGCGGCATACTTCTTGGAACAAGCCAGTTACCCGTTCCCACGCAATGAGGAGTATATAGAACCATGGTGGATTTCCAGCTGATGAAGTAAAGGATTATTAAAGGAACGGGATGACCATGGGGATCATCGTTAATTCTCTGAAACAGAATCCGCCCTTTTCACCTGCCAAACACATGCCCACTTCTCCTCTCTGGGGATAATAAAAACTAACCAGCGAACTGACAGAGGGACTGACCCCCCGATCCACATCGACCACACACACAAATAAAAAAACCGTACCCTCCAGCTACTAATTATAATGCTAACTTGCAAAAGTTCCCTGCATTTTAAAACAATGGAAAAATGGTGGTGGGATGATACTTAGAAGAATGGCTTCTTGTCAGTCTCCACTAACAAAAATAGGCAACACCAAGTTAGCTACTCCTCAGCATAGTTATGTCCGTCGCAGCCTTCTTGGGTTTCAGGAGGCACAAACACACGTTATCACAATTATGGTGAAACGATGACACCTGCAAATAATTTTCAACGTACTGCTTAATTGAAAAGCTCTGCGGCATACTTCTTGGAACAAGCCAGTTACCTGTTCCCACGCAAACAGGAGTATATAGAACCATGGTGGATTTCCAGCTGATGAAGTAAAGGATTATTAAAGAAACGCGATGACCATGGGGATCATCGTTAATTCTCTGAAACAGAATCCGCCCTTTTCACCTGCCAAACACATGTCCACTTCTCCTCTCTGGGGATAATAAAAACTAACCAGCGAACTGACAGAGGGCCTGACCCCCACCATCCACATCGACCACACACAAAAAAAAAACCGTACCCTCCAGCTACTAATTATAATGCTAACTTGCAAAATTTCCCTGCATTTTAAAACAATGGAAAAATGGTGGTGGGATGATACTTAGAAGAATGGCTTCTTGTCAGTCTCCACTAACAAAAATAGGCAACACAAAGTCAGCTACTCCTCAGCATAGTTATGTCCGTCGCAGCCTTCTTGGGTTTCAGGAGGCACAAACACACGTTATCAAAATTATGGTGAAACGCTGAACACCTGCAAATAATTTTCAACGTAGTGGTTAATTGAAAAGCTCTGCGGCATACTTCTTGGAACAAGCCAGTTACCTGTTCCCACGCAAACAGGAGTATATAGAACCATGGTGGATTTCCAGCTGATGAAGTAAAGGATTATTAAAGGAACGGGATGACCATGGGGATCATCGTTAATTCTCTGAAACAGAATCCGCCCTTTTCACCTGCCAAACACATGCCAATTCTCCTCTCTGGGGATAATAAAAACTAACCAGTGAACTGACAGAGGGCCTGACCCCCCCATCCACATCGACCACACACAAAAAAAAAAAAACCGTACCCTCCAGCTACTAATTATAATGCTAACTTGCAAAATTTCCCTGCATTTTAAAACAATGGAAAAATGGTGGTGGGATCATACTTAGAAGAATGGCTTCTTGTCAGTCTCCACTAACAAAAATAGGCAACACCAAGTCAGCTACTCCTCAGCATACTTATGTCCGTCGCAGCCTTCTTGGGTTTCAGGAGGCACAAACACACGTTATCACAATTATGGTGAAACGCTGAACACCTGCAAATAATTTTCAACGTAGTGGTTAATTGAAAAGCTCTGCGGCATACTTCTTGGAACAAGCCAGTTACCCGTTCCCACGCAATGAGGAGTATATAGAACCATGGTGGATTTCCAGCTGATGAAGTAAAGGATTATTAAAGGAACGGGATGACCATGGGGATCATCGTTAATTCTCTGAAACAGAATCCGCCCTTTTCACCTGCCAAACACATGCCCACTTCTCCTCTCTGGGGATAATAAAAACTAACCAGCGAACTGACAGAGGGCCTGACCCCCCGATCCACATCGACCACACACACAAAAAAAAAAAACCGTACCCTCCAGCTACTAATTATAATGCTAACTTGCAAAAGTTCCCTGCATTTTAAAACAATGGAAAAATGGTGGTGGGATGATACTTAGAAGAATGGCTTCTTGTCTGTCTCCACTAACAAAAATAGGCAACACCAAGTCAGCTACTCCTCAGCATAGTTATGTCCCTCGCAGCCTTCTTGGGTTTCAGGAGGGACATACAAACGTTATCAAAATTATGGTGAAACGCTGAAAACCTGCAAATAATTTTCAACGTACTGGTTAATTTGAAAACTCTCCAGCATAATTCTTGGAACAAGCCAGGTACCTGTGCCCACGCATAGAGGAGTATATAGAAACATGGTGGAATCCCAGCTGATGAAGCAAAGGATTCTTAAAGGAATGAGATGACCATACGGATCCAGTTTAATTCTCTGAAACAGAATCCGCACTTTTCACCTGCCAAACACATGCCCACTACTCTTCTCTGGGGATAATAAAAACAAACCAGCGATCTGACAGAGGGCCCGAACACCCATCCTGACCGACCCCACAAAACAAAAAAGTACCCTCCAGCTACTAATTATAATCCCAATTTGCAAAATTTCCCTGCATTTTTAAACAATGGAGAAATGATGGTGGGATGATACTTAGAAGAATGGCTTCTTGTCAGTCTCCACTGACAAAAATAGGCAACACCAAGTCAGCTACGCCTCAGCATAGTTATGTCCGTCGCAGCCTTCTTGGGTTTCAGGAGGCACAAACAAACGTTATCACAATTATGGTGAAACACTGAACACCTGCAAATAATTTTCAACGTAGTGGTTAATTGAAAAGCTCTGCGGCATAATTCTTAGAACAAGCCAGTTACCTGTTCCCACGCAAAGAGGAGTATAGAGAACCATGGTGGATTTCCAGCTGATGAAGTAAAGGATTATTAAAGGAACGGGATGACCATGGGGATCATCGTTAATTCTCTGAAACAGAATCCGCCCTTTTCACCTGCCAAACACATTCCCACTTCTCCTCTCTGGGGATAATAAAAACCAACCAGCGAACTGACAGAGGGCCTGACCCCACCATCCACATTGACTACCCAAAAAAAAAAAAAAAAAACCGTACCCTCCAGCTACTAATTATAATGCTAACTTGCAAAAGTTCCCTGCACTTTAAAACAATGGAAAAATGGTGGTGGGATCATACTTAGAAGAATGGCTTCTTGTCTGTCTCCACTAACAAAAATAGGCAACACCAAGTCAGCTACTCCTCAGCATAGTTATGTCCGTCGCAGCCTTCTTGGGTTTCAGGAGGGACATACAAACGTTATCAAAATTATGGTGAAACGCTGAAAACCTGCAAATCATTTTCAGCGTACTGGTTAATTTGAAAACTCTCCAGCATAATTCTTGGAACAAGCCTGGTACCTGTGCCCACGCATAGAGGACTATATAGAAACATGGTGGAATCCCAGCTGATGAAGCAAAGGATTCTTAAAGGAATCAGATGACCATGCAGATCCTGTTTAATTCTCTGAAACAGAATCCGCACTTTTCACCTGCCAAACACATGCCCACTACTCTTCTCTGGGGATAATAAAAACAAACCAGCGATCTGACAGAGGGCCTGAAAACCCATCCTGACCGACCCCACAAAACAAAAAAGTACCCTGCAGCTACTAATTATAATGCCAATTTGCAAAATTTCCCTGCATTTTTAAACAATGGAGAAAGGATGGTGGGATGATACTTAGAAGAATGGCTTCTTGTCAGTCTCCACTGACAAAAATAGGCAACACCAAGTCAGCTACGCCTCAGCATAGTTATGTCCGTAGCAGCCATATTTGGTTTCAGTATGCACATACACACGTTATCACAATTATGGTGAAACGCTGAAAACCTGCAAAGGATTGTCAACATACTGGTTAATTGAAAAGCTCTCAGGCATAGTTCTTGGAACTAGCCAGTTTCCTGTGCCCACGCATAGACAAGTATATAGAACCATGGTGGATTCCCAGTTCATGAAGCAAAGGATTCTTAAAGGAACGGGATTACCATGCGGATCCTGTTTAATTCTCTGAAACAGATCCGCAGTTTTCACCTGCCGTACTAATACCCACTTCTCCTCTCTGGGGATAATAAAAACCAACCGGGGAACTGACAGAGGACCTGACCAACACATCCACACCGACCCCACAGGAAAAAAAAAAAAAAACACCTTAGCCTCCCGCTACTAATTATAATGCTAACTTGCAAAATTTTCCTGCATTTTTAAACAATGGAAAAATGATGGTGAGATGATACTTACAAGAATGTATTCATGTCAGTCTCCACTAACAAAAATAGGCAAAACGAAGTCAGCTACGCCTCAGCATAGTTATGTCCGTCGCAGCCTTCTTGGGTTTCAGGAGGCACAACAAACGTTATCACAATTATGGTGAAACGCTGAACACCTGCAAATAATTTTCAACGTAGTGGTTAATTGAAAAGCTCTGCGGCATACTTCTTGGAACAAGCCAGTTACCTGTTCCCACGCAAAGAGGAGTATATAGAACCATGGTGGATTTCCAGCTGATGAAGTAAATGATTATTAAAGAAACGCGATGACCATGGGGATCATCGTTAATTCTCTGAAACAGAATCCGCCCTTTTCACCTGCCAAACACTTGCCCACTTCTCCTCTCTGGCGATAATAATAACTAACCAGCGAACTGACAGAGGGCCTGACCCCCACCATCCACATGGACCACACAAAAAAAAAAAAACCGTACCCTCCAGCTACTAATTATAATGCTAACTTGCAAAATTTCCCTGCATTTTATAACAATGGAAAAATGGTGGTGGGATGATACTTAGAAGAATGGCTTCTTGTCAGTCTCCACTAACAAAAATAGGCAACACCAAGTCAGCTACTCCTCAGCATACTTATGTCCGTCGCAGCCTTCTTGGGTTTCCGGAGGCACAAACAAAGGTTCTCACAATTATGATGAAACGCCGAACACCTGCAAATAATTTTCAACGTAGTGATTAATTGAAAAGTTCTGCGGCATACTTCTTGGAACAAGGCAGTTACCTGTTCCCACGCAAAGAGGAGTATAGAGAACCATGGTGGATTTCCAGCTGATGAAGTAAAGGATTATTAAAGGAAAGGGATGACCATGGGGATCATCGTTAATTCTCTGAAACAGAATCCGCCCTTTTCACCTGCCAAACACATGCCCACTTCTCCTCTCTGGGGATAATAAAAACTAACCAGCGAACTGACAGAGGGACTGACCCCCCCCATCCACATCGACCACACACACAAAAAAAACCGTACCCTCCAGCTACTAATTATAATGCTAACTTGCAAAATTTCCCTGCATTTTAAAACAATGGAAAAATGGTGGTGGGAAGATACTTAGAAGAATGGCTTCTTGTCAGTCTCCACTAACAAAAATAGGCAACACCAAGTTAGCTACTCCTCAGCATAGTTATGTCCGTCGCAGCCTTCTTGGGTTTCAGGAGGCACAAACACACGTTATCACAATTATGGTGAAAGGATGACACCTGCAAATAATTTTCAACGTACTGCTTAATTGAAAAGCTCTGCGGCATACTTCTTGGAACAAGCCAGTTACCTGTTCCCACTCAAACAGGAGTATATAGAACCATGGTGGATTTCCAGCTGATGAAGTAAAGGATTATTAAAGGAACGGGATGACCATGGGGATCATCGTTAATTCTCTGAAACAGAATCCGCCCTTTTCACCTGCCAAACACATGCCAATTCTCCTCTCTGGGGATAATAAAAACTAACCAGTGAACAGACAGAGGGCCTGACCCCCCCATCCACATCGACCACACACAAAAAAAAAAAAACCGTACCCTCCAGCTACTAATTATAATGCTAACTTGCAAAATTTCCCTGCATTTTAAAACAATGGAAAAATGGTGGTGGGATCATACTTAGAAGAATGGCTTCTTGTCAGTCTCCACTAAGAAAAATAGGCAACACCAAGTCAGCTACTCCTCAGCATAGTTATGTCCGTCGCAGCCTTCTTGGGTTTCAGGAGGCACAAACACACGTTATCACAATTATGGTGAAACGCTGAACACCTGCAAATAATTTTCAACGTAGTGGTTAACTGAAAAGCTCTGCGGCATACTTCTTGGAACAAGCCAGTTACCCGTTCCCACGCAATGAGGAGTATATAGAACCATGGTGGATTTCCAGCTGATGAAGTAAAGGATTATTAAAGGAACGGGATGACCATGGGGATCATCCTTAATTCTCTGAAACAGAATCCGCCCTTTTCACCTGCCAAACACATGCCCACTTCTCCTCTCTGGGGATAATAAAAACTAACCAGCGAACTGACAGAGGGCCTGACCCCCACCATCCACATCGACCACACACAAAAAAAAAACCGTACCCTCCAGCTACTAATTATAATGCTAACTTGCAAAAGTTCCCTGCATTTTAAAACAATGGAAAAATGGTGGTGGGATGATACTTAGAAGAATGGCTTCTTGTCTGTCTCCACTAACAAAAATAGGCAACACCAAGTCAGCTACTCCTCAGCATAGTTATGTCCGTCGCAGCCTTCTTGGGTTTCAGGAGGGACATACAAACGTTATCAAAATTATGGTGAAACGCTGAAAACCTGCAAATAATTTTCAACGTACTGGTTAATTTGAAAACTCTCCAGCATAATTCTTGGAACAAGCCAGGTACCTGTGCCCACGCATAGAGGAGTATATAGAAACATGGTGGAATCCCAGCTGATGAAGCAAAGGATTCTTAAAGGAATGAGATGACCATGCGGATCCAGTTTAATTCTCTGAAACAGAATCCGCACTTTTCACCTGCCAAACACATGCCCACTACTCTTCTCTGGGGATAAAAAAACAAACCAGCGATCTGACAGAGGGCCCGAACACCCATCCTGACCGACCCCACAAAACAAAAAAGTACCCTCCAGCTACTAATTATAATGCCAATTTGCAAAATTTCCCTGCATTTTTAAACAATGGAGAAATGATGGTGGGATGATACTTAGAAGAATGGCTTCTTGTCAGTCTCCACTGACAAAAATAGGCAACACCAAGTCAGCTACTCCTCAGCATAGTTATGTCCGTCGCAGCCTTCTTGGGTTTCAGGAGGCACAAACACACGTTATCACAATTATGGTGAAACGCTGAACACCTGCAAATAATTTTCAACGTAGTGGTTAACTGAAAAGCTCTGCGGCATACTTCTTGGAACAAGCCAGTTACCCGTTCCCACGCAATGAGGAGTATATAGAACCATGGTGGATTTCCAGCTGATGAAGTAAAGGATTATTAAAGGAACGGGATGACCATGGGGATCATCGTTAATTCTCTGAAACAGAATCCGCCCTTTTCACCTGCCAAACACATGCCCACTTCTCCTCTCTGGGGATAATAAAAACCAACCAGCGAACTGACAGAGGGCCTGACCCCACCATCCACATTGACTACCCAAAAAAAAAAAACAAAACCGTACCCTCCAGCTACTAATTATAATGCTAACTTGCAAAATTTCCCTGCATTTTAAAACAATGGAAAAATGGTGGTGGGATGATACTTAGAAGAATGGCTTCTTGTCTGTCTCCACTAACAAAAATAGGCAACACCAAGTCAGCTACTCCTCAGCATAGTTATGTCCGTCGCAGCCTTCTTGGGTTTCAGGAGGGACATACAAACGTTATCAAAATTATGGTGAAACGCTGAAAACCTGCAAATAATTTTCAGCGTACTGGTTAATTTGAAAACTCTCCAGCATAATTCTTGGAACAAGCCTGGTACCTGTGCCCACGCATAGAGGACTATATAGAAACATGGTGGAATCCCAGCTGATGAAGCAAAGGATTCTTAAAGGAATCAGATGACCATGCGGATCCTGTTTAATTCTCTGAAACAGAATCCGCACTTTTCACCTGCCAAACACATGCCCACTACTCTTCTCTGGGGATAATAAAAAGAAACCAGCGATCTGACAGAGGGCCTGAAAACCCATCCTGACCGACCCCACAAAACAAAAAAGTACCCTCCAGCTACTAATTATAATGCCAATTTGCAAAATTTCCCTGCATTTTTAAACAATGGAGAAAGGATGGTGGGATGATACTTAGAAGAATGGCTTCTTGTCAGTCTCCACTGACAAAAATAGGCAACACCAAGTCAGCTACGCCTCAGCATAGTTATGTTTGTAGCAGCCATATTTGGTTTCAGTAGGCACATACACACGTTATCACAATTATGGTGAAACGCTGAAAACCTGCAAAGGATTGTGAACATACTGGTTAATTGAAAAGCTCTCAGGCATAGTTCTTGGAACTAGCCAGTTTCCTGTGCCCACGCATAGACAAGTATATAGAACCATGGTGGATTCCCAGTTCATGAAGCAAAGGATTCTTAAAGGAACGGGATTACCATGCGGATCCTGTTTAATTCTCTGAAACAGATCCGCAGTTTTCACCTGCCATACTAATACCCACTTCTCCTCTCTGGGGATAATAAAAACCAACCGGGGAACTGACAGAGGGCCTGACCAACACATCCACACCGACCCCACAGGAAAAAAAAAAAAAAAAACACCTTAGCCTCCAGCTACTAATTATAATGCTAACTTGGAAAATTTTCCTGCATTTTTAAACAATGGAAAAATGATGGTGAGATGATACTTACAAGAATGTATTCATGTCAGTCTCCACTAACAAAAATAGGCAAAACGAAGTCAGCTACGCCTCAGCATAGTTATGTCCGTCGCAGCCTTCTTGGGTTTCAGGAGGCACAACAAACGTTATCACAATTATGGTGAAACGCTGAACACCTGCAAATAATTTTCAACGTACTGGTTAATTGAAAAGCTCTGCGGCATACTACTTGGAACAAGCCAGTTACCTGTTCCCACGCAAAGAGGAGTATATAGAACCATGGTGGATTTCCAGCTGATGAAGTAAATGATTATTAAAGAAACGCGATGACCATGGGGATCATCGTTAATTCTCTGAAACAGAATCCGCCTTTTCCCCTGCCAAACACTTCCCCACTTCTCCTCTCTGGGGATAATAATAACTAACCAGCGAACTGACAGAGGGCCTGACCCCCACCATCCACATGGACCACACAAAAAAAAAAAAAACCGTACCCTCCAGCTACTAATTATAATGCTAACTTGCAAAATTTCCCTGCATTTTAAAACAATGGAAAAATGGTGGTGGGATCATACTTAGAAGAATGGCTTCTTGTCAGTCTCCACTAACAAAAATAGGCAACACCAAGTCAGCTACTCCTCAGCATACTTATGTCCGTCGCAGCCTTCTTGGGTTTCAGGAGGCACAAACAAAGGTTCTCACAATTATGGTGAAACGCTGAACACCTGCAAATAATTTTCAACGTAGTGATTAATTGAAAAGTTCTGCGGCATACTTCTTGGAACAAGGCAGTTACCTGTTCCCACGCAAAGAGGAGTATAGAGAACCATGGTGGATTTCCAGCTGATGAAGTAAAGGATTATTAAAGGAACGGGATGACCATGGGGATCATCGTTAATTCTCTGAAACAGAATCCGCCCTTTTCACCTGCCAAACACATGCCCACTTCTCCTCTCTGGGGATAATAAAAACTAACCAGCGAACTGACAGAGGGACTGACCCCCCCCATCCACATCCACCACACACACAAAAAAAACCGTACCCTCCAGCTACTAATTATAATGCTAACTTGCAAAATTTCCCTGCATTTTAAAACAATGGAAAAATGGTGGTGGGATGATACTTAGAAGAATGGCTTCTTGTCAGTCTCCACTAACAAAAATAGGCAACAGCAAGTTAGCTACTCCTCAGCATAGTTATGTCCGTCGCAGCCTTCTTGGGTTTCAGGAGGCACAAACACACGTTATCACAATTATGGTGAAACGATGACACCTGCAAATGATTTTCAACGTACTGCTTAATTGAAAAGCTCTGCGGCATACTTCTTGGAACAAGCCAGTTACCTGTTCCCACGCAAACAGGAGTATATAGAACCATGGTGGATTTCCAGCTGATGAAGTAAAGGATTATTAAAGGAACGGGATGACCATGGGGATCATCGTTAATTCTCTGAAACAGAATCCGCCCTTTTCACCTGCCAAACACATGTCCACTTCTCCTCTCTGGGGATAATAAAAACTAACCAGCGAACTGACAGAGGGCCTGACCCCCACCATCCACATCGACCACACACAAAAAAAAAACCGTACCCTCCAGCTACTAATTATAATGCTAACTTGCAAAATTTCCCTGCATTTTAAAACAATGGAAAAATGGTGGTGGGATGAGACTTAGAAGAATGGCTTCTTGTCAGTCTCCACTAACAAAAATAGGCAACACCAAGTCAGCTACTCCTCAGCATAGTTATGTCCGTCGCAGCCTTCTTGGGTTTCAGGAGGCACAAACACACGTTATCACCATTATGGTGAAACGCTGAACACCTGCAAATAATTTTCAACGTAGTGGTTAATTGAAAAGCTCTGCGGCATACTTCTTGGAACAAGCCAGTTACCCGTTCCCACGCAATGAGGAGTATATAGAACCATGGTGGATTTCCAGCTGATGAAGTAAAGGATTATTAAAGGAACGGGATGACCATGAGGATCATCGTTAATTCTCTGAAACAGAATCCGCCCTTTTCACCTGCCAAACACATGCCCACTTCTCCTCTCTGGGGATAATAAAAACTAACCAGCGAACTGACAGAGGGCCTGACCCCCCGATCCACATCGACCAAACACACACAAAAAAAAACCGTACCCTCCAGCTACTAATTATAATGCTAACTTGCAAAAGTTCCCTGCATTTTAAAACAATGGAAAAATGGTGGTGGGATGATACTTAGAAGAATGGCTTCTTGTCTGTCTCCACTAACAAAAATAGGCAACACCAAGTCAGCTACTCCTCAGCATAGTTATGTCCGTCGCAGCCTTCTTGGGTTTCAGGAGGGACATACAAACGTTATCAAAATTATGGTGAAACGCTGAAAACCTGCAAATAATTTTCAACGTACTGGTTAATTTGAAAACTCTCCAGCATAATTCTTGGAACAAGCCAGGTACCTGTGCCCACGCATAGAGGAGTATATAGAAACATGGTGGAATCCCAGCTGATGAAGCAAAGGATTCTTAAAGGAATGAGATGACCATGCGGATCCAGTTTAATTCTCTGAAACAGAATTCGCACTTTTCACCTGCCAAACACATGCCCACTACTCTTCTCTGGGGATAATAAAAACAAACCAGCGATCTGACAGAGGGCCCGAACACCCATCCTGACCGACCCCACAAAACAAAAAAGTACCCTCCAGCTACTAATTATAATGCCAATTTGCAAAATTTCCCTGCATTTTTAAACAATGGAGAAATGATGGTGGGATGATACTTAGAAGAATGGCTTCTTGTCAGTCTCCACTGACAAAAATAGGCAACACCAAGTCAGCTACGCCTCAGCATAGTTATGTCCGTCGCAGCCTTCTTGGGTTTCAGGAGGCACAAACAAACGTTATCACAATTATGGTGAAACACTGAACACCTGCAAATAATTTTCAACGTAGTGGTTAATTGAAAAGCTCTGCGGCATACTTCTTAGAACAAGCCAGTTACCTGTTCCCACGCAAAGAGGAGTATAGAGAACCATGGTGGATTTCCAGCTGATGAAGTAAAGGATTATTAAAGGAACGGGATGACCATGGGGATCATCGTTAATTCTCTGAAACAGAATCCGCCCTTTTCACCTGCCAAACACATGCCCACTTCTCCTCTCTGGGGATAATAAAAACCAACCAGCGAACTGACAGAGGGCCTGACCCCACCATCCACATTGACTACCCAAAAAAAAAAAAAAACCGTACCCTCCAGCTACTAATTATAATGCTAACTTGCAAAAGTTCCCTGCATTTTAAAACAATGGAAAAATGGTGGTGGGATGAGACTTAGAAGAATGGCTTCTTGTCAGTCTCCACTAACAAAAATAGGCAACACCAAGTCAGCTACTCCTCAGCATAGTTATGTCCGTCGCAGCCTTCTTGGGTTTCAGGAGGCACAAACACACGTTATCACCATTATGGTGAAACGCTGAACACCTGCAAATAATTTTCAACGTAGTGGTTAATTGAAAAGCTCTGCGGCATACTTCTTGGAACAAGCCAGTTACCCGTTCCCACGCAATGAGGAGTATATAGAACCATGGTGGATTCCCAGCTGATGAAGTAAAGGATTATTAAAGGAACGGGATGACCATGAGGATCATCGTTAATTCTCTGAAACAGAATCCGCCCTTTTCACCTGCCAAACACATGCCCACTTCTCCTCTCTGGGGATAATAAAAACTAACCAGCGAACTGACAGAGGGCCTGACCCCCCGATCCACATCGACCAAACACACACAAAAAAAAACCGTACCCTCCAGCTACTAATTATAATGCTAACTTGCAAAAGTTCCCTGCATTTTAAAACAATGGAAAAATGGTGGTGGGATGATACTTAGAAGAATGGCTTCTTGTCTGTCTCCACTAACAAAAATAGGCAACACCAAGTCAGCTACTCCTCAGCATAGTTATGTCCGTCGCAGCCTTCTTGGGTTTCAGGAGGGACATACAAACGTTATCAAAATTATGGTGAAACGCTGAAAACCTGCAAATAATTTTCAACGTACTGGTTAATTTGAAAACTCTCCAGCATAATTCTTGGAACAAGCCAGGTACCTGTGCCCACGCATAGAGGAGTATATAGAAACATGGTGGAATCCCAGCTGATGAAGCAAAGGATTCTTAAAGGAATGAGATGACCATGCGGATCCAGTTTAATTCTCTGAAACAGAATTCGCACTTTTCACCTGCCAAACACATGCCCACTACTCTTCTCTGGGGATAATAAAAACAAACCAGCGATCTGACAGAGGGCCCGAACACCCATCCTGACCGACCCCACAAAACAAAAAAGTACCCTCCAGCTACTAATTATAATGCCAATTTGCAAAATTTCCCTGCATTTTTAAACAATGGAGAAATGATGGTGGGATGATACTTAGAAGAATGGCTTCTTGTCAGTCTCCACTGACAAAAATAGGCAACACCAAGTCAGCTACGCCTCAGCATAGTTATGTCCGTCGCAGCCTTCTTGGGTTTCAGGAGGCACAAACAAACGTTATCACAATTATGGTGAAACACTGAACACCTGCAAATAATTTTCAACGTAGTGGTTAATTGAAAAGCTCTGCGGCATACTTCTTAGAACAAGCCAGTTACCTGTTCCCACGCAAAGAGGAGTATAGAGAACCATGGTGGATTTCCAGCTGATGAAGTAAAGGATTATTAAAGGAACGGGATGACCATGAGGATCATCGTTAATTCTCTGAAACAGAATCCGCCCTTTTCACCTGCCAAACACATGCCCACTTCTCCTCTCTGGGGATAATAAAAACTAACCAGCGAACTGACAGAGGGCCTGACCCCCCGATCCACATCGACCAAACACACACAAAAAAAAACCGTACCCTCCAGCTACTAATTATAATGCTAACTTGCAAAAGTTCCCTGCATTTTAAAACAATGGAAAAATGGTGGTGGGATGATACTTAGAAGAATGGCTTCTTGTCTGTCTCCACTAACAAAAATAGGCAACACCAAGTCAGCTACTCCTCAGCATAGTTATGTCCGTCGCAGCCTTCTTGGGTTTCAGGAGGGACATACAAACGTTATCAAAATTATGGTGAAACGCTGAAAACCTGCAAATAATTTTCAACGTACTGGTTAATTTGAAAACTCTCCAGCATAATTCTTGGAACAAGCCAGGTACCTGTGCCCACGCATAGAGGAGTATATAGAAACATGGTGGAATCCCAGCTGATGAAGCAAAGGATTCTTAAAGGAATGAGATGACCATGCGGATCCAGTTTAATTCTCTGAAACAGAATTCGCACTTTTCACCTGCCAAACACATGCCCACTACTCTTCTCTGGGGATAATAAAAACAAACCAGCGATCTGACAGAGGGCCCGAACACCCATCCTGACCGACCCCACAAAACAAAAAAGTACCCTCCAGCTACTAATTATAATGCCAATTTGCAAAATTTCCCTGCATTTTTAAACAATGGAGAAATGATGGTGGGATGATACTTAGAAGAATGGCTTCTTGTCAGTCTCCACTGACAAAAATAGGCAACACCAAGTCAGCTACGCCTCAGCATAGTTATGTCCGTCGCAGCCTTCTTGGGTTTCAGGAGGCACAAACAAACGTTATCACAATTATGGTGAAACACTGAACACCTGCAAATAATTTTCAACGTAGTGGTTAATTGAAAAGCTCTGCGGCATACTTCTTAGAACAAGCCAGTTACCTGTTCCCACGCAAAGAGGAGTATAGAGAACCATGGTGGATTTCCAGCTGATGAAGTAAAGGATTATTAAAGGAACGGGATGACCATGGGGATCATCGTTAATTCTCTGAAACAGAATCCGCCCTTTTCACCTGCCAAACACATGCCCACTTCTCCTCTCTGGGGATAATAAAAACCAACCAGCGAACTGACAGAGGGCCTGACCCCACCATCCACATTGACTACCCAAAAAAAAAAAAAAACCGTACCCTCCAGCTACTAATTATAATGCTAACTTGCAAAAGTTCCCTGCATTTTAAAACAATGGAAAAATGGTGGTGGGATCATACTTAGAAGAATGGCTTCTTGTCTGTCTCCACTAACAAAAATAGGCAACACCAAGTCAGCTACTCCTCAGCATAGTTATGTCCGTCGCAGCCTTCTTGGGTTTCAGGAGGGACATACAAACGTTATCAAAATTATGGTGAAACGCTGAAAACCTGCAAATAATTTTCAGCGTACTGGTTAATTTGAAAACTCTCCAGCATAATTCTTGGAACAAGCCTGGTACCTGTGCCCACGCATAGAGGACTATATAGAAACATGGTGGAATCCCAGCTGATGAAGCAAAGGATTCTTAAAGGAATCAGATGACCATGCGGATCCTGTTTAATTCTCTGAAACAGAATCCGCACTTTTCACCTGCCAAACACATGCCCACTACTCTTCTCTGGGGATAATAAAAACAAACCAGCGATCTGACAGAGGGCCTGAAAACCCATCCTGACCGACCCCACAAAACAAAAAAGTACCCTCCAGCTACTAATTATAATGCCAATTTGCAAAATTTCCCTGCATTTTTAAACAATGGAGAAAGGATGGTGGGATGATACTTAGAAGAATGGCTTCTTGTCAGTCTCCACTAACAAAAATAGGCAACACCAAGTCAGCTACTCCTCAGCATAGTTATGACCGTCGCAGCCTTCTTGGGTTTCAGGAGGCAAAAACAAACGTCATCACAATTATGGTGAAACGCTGAACACCTGCAAATAATTTTCAACGTAGTGGTTAATTGAAAAACTCTGTGGCATACTTCTTGGAACAAGCCAGTTACCTGTTCCCACGCAAAGAAGAGTATATAGAACCATGGTGGATTTCCAGCTGATGAAGTAAAGGATTATTAAAGGAACGGGATGACCATGGGGATCATCGTTAATTCTCTGAAACAGAATCCGCCCTTTTCACCTGCCAAACACATGCCCACTTCTCCTCTCTGGGGAAAATAAAAACTAACCAGCGAACTGACAGAGGGCCTGACCACCCCCCCATCCACATCGACCCCACACAAAAAAAAAAACCTTACCCTCCAGCTACTAATTATAATGCTAACTTGGAAAATTTCCCTGCATTTTAAAACAATGGAAAAATGGTGGTGGGTTCATACTTAGAAGAATGGCTTCTTGTCAGTCTCCAGAAACAAAAATAGGCAACACCAAGTCAGCTACTCCTCAGCATAGTTATGTCCGTCGCAGCCTTCTTGGGTTTCAGGAGGGACATACAAACGTTATCAAAATTATGGTGAAACGCTGAAAACCTGCAAATAATTTTCAACTACTGGTTAATTTGAAAACTCTCCAGCATACTTCTTGGAACAAGCCAGGTACCTGTGCCCACGCATAGAGGAGTATATAGAAACATGGTGGAATCTCAGCTGGTGAAGCAAAGGATTCTTAAAGGAATGAGATGACCATGGGGATCCTGTTTAATTCTCTGAAACAGAATCCCCACTTTTCACCTGCCAAACACATGCCCACTACTCTTCTCTGGGGATATTAAAAACAAACCAGCGATCTGACAGAGGGCCTGAACACCCATCCTGACCGACCCCACAAAACAAAAAAGTACACTCCAGGTACTAATTATAATGCCAATTTGCAAAATTTCCCTGCATTTTTAAACAATGGAGAAATGATGGTGGGATGATACTTAGAAGAATGGCTTCTTGTCAGTCTCCACTGACAAAAATAGGCAACACCAAGTCAGCTACGCCTGAGCATAGTTATGTCCGTAGCAGCCATATTTGGTTTCAGTAGGCACATACACACCTTATCACAATTATGGTGAAACGCTGAAAACCTGCAAAGGATTGTCAACATACTGGTTAATTGAAAAGCTCTGAGGCATACTTCTTGGAACAAGCCAGTTACCTGTTCCCACGCAAAGAGGAGTATATAGAACCATGGTGGATTCCCAGCTCATGAAGCAAAGGATTCTTAAAGGAATGGGATTACCATGCGGATCCTGTTTAATTCTCTGAAACAGATCCGCAGTTTTCACCTGCCATACTAATACCCACTTCTCCTCTCTGGGGATAATAAAAACAACGAGCGAACTGACAGAGGGCCGGACCAACACATCCACACCGACCCCACAGGAAAAAAAAAAAAAAAAACAACACCGTAGCCTCCAGCTACTAATTATAATGCTACCTTGCAAAATTTTCCTGCCTTTTTAAACAATGGAAAAATGATGGTGAGATGATACTTACAAGAATGGATTCTTGTCAGACTCCACTAACAAAAATAGGCAAAACCAAGTCAGCTACGCCTCAGCATAGTTATGTCAGTCGCAGCCTTCTAGGGTTTCAGGAGGCACAAACAAAGGTTCTCACAATTATGGTGAAACGCTGAACACCTGCAAATAATTTTCAACGTACTGGTTAATAGAATAGCTCTGCGGCATACTTCTTGGAACAAGCCAGTTACCTGTTCCCACGCAAAGAGGAGTATATAGAACCATGGTGGATTTCCAGCTGATGAAGTAAAGGATTATTAAAGGAACGGGATGACCATGGGGATCATCGTTAATTCTCTGAAACAGAATCCGCCCTTTTCACCTGCCAAACACATGCCCACTTCTCCTCTCTGGGGATAATAAAAACTAACCAGCGAACTGACAGAGGGAATGACACCCCCATCCACGTCGACGGCACACACAAAAAAAAAAACGTACCCTCCAGCTACTAATTATAATGCTAACTTGCAAAATTTCCCTGCATTTTAAAACAATGGAAAAATGGTGGTGGGATGATACTTAGAAGAATGGCTTCTTGTCAGTCTCCACTAACAAAAATAGGCAACACCAAGTCAGCTACTCCTCAGCATAGTTAGGTCCGTCGCAGCCTTCTTGGGTTTCAGGAGGCACAAACACACGTTATCACAATTATGGTGAAACGCTGAACACCTGCAAATAATTTTCAACGTACTGGTTAATTGAAAAGCTCTGCGGCATACTTCTTGGAACAAGGCAGTTACCTGTTCCCACGCAAAGAGGAGTATATAGAACCATGGTGGATTTCCAACTGATGAAGTAAAGGATTATTAAAGGAACGGGATGACCATGGGGATCATCGTTAATCCTCTGAAACAGAATCCGCCCTTTTCACCTGCCAAACACATGTCCACTTCTCCTCTCTGGGGATAATAAAAACTAACCAGCGAACTGACAGAGTGCCTGACCCCCACCCCCATCCACATCGACCACACACACAAAAAAAAAAAACGTACCCTCCCGCTACTAATTATAATGCTAACTTGCAAAATTTCCCTGCATTTTAAAACAATGGAAAAATGGTGGTGGGATGATACTTAGAAGAATGGCTTCTTGTCAGTCTCCACTAACAAAAATAGGCAACACCAAGTCAGCTACGCCTCAGCATAGTTATGTCCGTCGCAGCCTTCTTGGGTTTCAGGAGGCACAAACACACGTTATCACAATTATGGTGAAACGCTGAACACCTGCAAATAATTTTCAACGTACTGGTTAATTTGAAAACTCTCCAGCATAATTCTTGAAACAAGCCAGGTACCTGTGCCCACGCATAGAGGAGTATATAGAAACATGGTGGATTCCCAGCTGATGAAGCAAAGGATTCTTAAAGGAATGAGATGACCATGCGGATCCAGTTTAATTCTCTGAAACAGAATCCGCACTTTTCACCTGCCAAACACATGCCCACTACTCTTCTCTGGGGATAATAAAAACAAACCAGCGATCTGACAGAGGGCCTGAACAGCCATCCTGACCGACCCCACAAAACAAAAAAGTACCCTCCAGCTACTAATTATAATGCCAATTTGCAAAATTTCCCTGCATTTTTAAACAATGGAGAAATGATGGTGGGATGATACTTAGAAGAATGGCTTCTTGTCAGTCTCCACTGACAAAAATAGGCAACACCAAGTCAGCTACGCCTCAGCATAGTTATGTCCGTAGCAGCCATATTTGGTTTCAGTAGGCACATACACAGGTTATCACAATTATGGTGAAACGCTGAAAACCTGCAAAGGATTGTCAACATACTGGTTAATTGAAAAGCTCTGAGGCATACTTCTTGGAACAAGCCAGTTACCTGTTCCCACGCAAAGAGGAGTATATAGAACCATGGTGGATTCCCAGCTCATGAAGCAAAGGATTCTTAAAGGAACGGGATTACCATGCGGATCCTGTTTAATTCTCTGAAACAGATCCGCAGTTTTCACCTGCCATACTAATACCCACTTCTCCTCTCTGGGGATAATAAAAACAAACCAGCAAACTGACAGAGGGCCTGACCAACGCATCCACACCGACCCGACAGGATAAAAAAAAAAAAAAAAACACACCGTACCCTCCACCTACTTATTATAATGCTAACTTGCAATATTTTCCTGCATTTTTAAATAATGGAAAAATGATGGTGAGATGATACTTACAAGAATGGATTCTAGTCTGACTCCACTAACAAAAATAGGCAAAACTAAGTCAGCTACGCCTCAGCATAGTTATGTCTGTCGCAGCCTTCTTGGGTTTCAGGAAGCACAAACAAACGTTATCACAATTATGGTGAAAGGCTGAACACCTGCAAATAATTTTCAGCGTACTGGTTAATTGAAAAGCTCTGCGGCATACTTCTTGGAACAAGCCAGTTACCTGTTCCCACGCAAAGAGGAGTATATAGAACCATGGTGGATTTCCAGCTGATGAAGTAAAGGATTATTAAAGGAACGGGATGACCATGGGGATCATCGTTAATTCTCTGAAACAGAATCCGCCCTTTTCACCTGCCAAACACATGCCCACTTCTCCTCTCTTGGGATAATAAAAACTAACCAGCGAACTGACAGAGGGCCTGACCCCCCCCCATCCACATCGACCACACACACAAAAAAAAACCGTACCCTCCAGCTACTAATTATAATGCTAACTTGCAAAATTTCCCTGCATTTTAAAACAATGGAAAAATGGTGGTGGGATGATACTTAGAAGAATGGCTTCTTGTCTGTCTCCACTAACAAAAATAGGCAACACCAAGTCAGCTACTCCTCAGCATAGTTATGTCCGTCGCAGCCTTCTTGGGTTTCAGGAGGGACATACAAACGTTATCAAAATTATGGTGAAACGCTGAAAACCTGCAAATAATTTTCAACGTACTGGTTAATTTGAAAACTCTCCAGCATACTTCTTGGAACAAGCCAGGTACCTGTGCCCACGCATAGAGGAGTATATAGAAACATGGTGGAATCCCAGCTGATGAAGCAAAGGATTCTTAAAGGAATGAGATGACCATGCGGATCCTGTTTAATTCTCTGAAACAGAATCCGCACTTTTCACCTGCCAAACACATGCCCACTACTCTTCTCTGGGGATAATAAAAACAAACCAGCGATCTCACAGAGGGCCTGAACACCCATCCTGACCGACCCCACAAAACAAAAAAGTACCCTCCAGCTACTAATTATAATGCCAGTTTGCAAAATTTCCCTGCATTTTTAAAAAATGGAGAAATGATGGTGGGATGATACTTAGAAGAATGGGTTCTTGTCAGTCTCCACTGACAAAAATAAGCAACACCAAGTCAGCTACGCCTCAGCATAGTTATGTCCGTAGCAGCCATATTTGGTTTCAGTAGGCTCATACACACGTTATCACAATTATGGTGAAACGCTGAAAACCTGCAAAGGATTGTCAACATACTGGTTAATTGAAAAGCTCTGAGGCATACTTCTTGGAACTAGCCAGTTTCCTGTGCCCACGCATAGAGAAGTATATAGAACCATGGTGGATTCCCAGCTCATGAAGCAAAGGATTCTTAAAGGAACGGGATTACCATGCGGATCCTGTTTAATTCTCTGAAACAGATCCGCAGTTTTCACCTGCCATACTAATACCCACTTCTCCTCTCTGGGGATAATAAAAACCAACCGGGGAACTGACAGAGGGCCTGACCAACACATCCACACCGACTCCACAGGAAAAAAAAAAAAAAAACACCGTAGCCTCCAGCTACTAATTATAATGCTAACTTGCAAAATTTTCCTGCATTTTTAAACAATGGAAAAATGATGGTGAGATGATACTTAAAACAATGGATTCTTGTCAGTCTCCACTAACAAAAATAGGCAATACCAAGTCAGCTACGCCTCAGCATAGTTATGTCCGTCGCAGCCTTCTTGGGTTTCAGGAGGCACAAACAAAGGTTCTCACAATTATGGTGAAACGCTGAACACCTGCAAATAATTTTCAACGTAGTGGTTAATTGAAAAGCTCTGCGGCATACTTCTTGTAACAAGGCAGTTACCTGTTCCCACGCAAACAGGAGTATATAGAACCATGGTGGATTTCCATCTGATGAAGTAAAGGATTATTAAAGGAACGGGATGACCATGGGGATCATCATTAATTCTGTAAAACAGAATCCACCCTTTTCACCTGCCAAACACATGCCCACTTCTCCTCTCTGGGGATAATAAAAACTAACCAGCGAACTGACAGAGGGCCTGACCACCCCATCCACATCGACCACACACACAAAAAAACTACCGTACCCTCCAGCTACTAATTATAATGCTAACTTGCAAAATTTCCCTGCATTTTAAAACAATGGAAAAATGGTGGTGGGATGATACTTAGAAGAATGGCTTCTTGTCAGTCTCCACTAACAAAAATAGGCAACACCAAGTCAGCTACTCCTCAGCATAGCTATGTCCATCGCAGCCTTCTTGGGTTTCAGGAGGCACAAACAATGGTTCTCACAATTATGGTAAAACGCTGAACACCTGCAAATAATTGTCAACGTAGTGGTTAATTGAAAAGCTCTGCGACATACTTCTTGGAACAAGGCAGTTACCTGTTCCCACGCAAAGAGGAGTATATAGAACCATGGTGGATTTCCAGCTGATGAAGTAAAGGATTATTAAAGGAACGGGATGACCATGGGGATCATCGTTAATTCTCTGAAAGAGAATCCGCCCTTTTCACCTGCCAAACACATGCCCACTTCTCCTCTCTTGGGATCATAAAAACTAACCAGCGAACTGACAGAGGGCCTGACCCCCCCCCATCCACATCGACCACACACACAAAAAAAAACCGTACCCTCCAGCTACTAATTATAATGCTAACTTGCAAAATTTCCCTGCATTTTAAAACAATGGAAAAATGGTGGTGGGATCATACTTAGAAGAATGGCTTCTTGTCTGTCTCCACTAACAAAAATAGGCAACACCAAGTCAGCTACTCCTCAGCATAGTTATGTCCGTCGCAGCCTTCTTGGGTTTCAGGAGGGACATACAAACGTTATCAAAATTATGGTGAAACGCTGAAAACCTGCAAATAATTTTCAACGTACTGGTTAATTTGAAAACTCTCCAGCATACTTCTTGGAACAAGCCAGGTACCTGTGCCCACGCATAGAGGAGTATATAGAAACATGGTGGAATCCCAGCTGATGAAGCAAAGGATTCTTAAAGGAATGAGATGACCATGCGGATCCTGTTTAATTCTTTGAAACAGAATCCGCACTTTTCACCTGCCAAACACATGCCCACTACTCTTCTCTGGGGATAATAAAAACAAACCAGCGATCTCACAGAGGGCCTGAACACCCATCCTGACCGACCCCACAAAACAAAAAAGTACCCTCCAGCTACTAATTATAATGCCAATTTGCAAAATTTCCCTGCATTTTTAAAAAATGGAGAAATGATGGTGGGATGATACTTAGAAGAATGGGTTCTTGTCAGTCTCCACTGACAAAAATAAGCAACACCAAGTCAGCTACGCCTCAGCATAGTTATGTCCGTAGCAGCCATATTTGGTTTCAGTAGGCTCATACACACGTTATCACAATTATGGTGAAACGCTGAAAACCTGCAAAGGATTGTCAACATACTGGTTAATTGAAAAGCTCTGAGGCATACTTCTTGGAACTAGCCAGTTTCCTGTGCCCACGCATAGACAAGTATATAGAACCCTGGTGGATTCCCAGCTCATGAAGCAAAGGATTCTTAAAGGAACGGGATTACCATGCGGATCCTGTTTAATTCTCTGAAACAGATCCGCAGTTTTCACCTGCCATACTAATACCCACTTCTCCTCTCTGGGGATAATAAAAACCAACCGGGGAACTGACAGAGGGCCTGACCAACACATCCACACCGAGCCCACAGGAAAAAAAAAAAAAAAACACCGTAGCCTCCAGCTACTAATTATAATGCTAACTTGCAAAATTTTCCTGCATTTTTAAACAATGGAAAAATGATGGTGAGATGATACTTAAAACAATGGATTCTTGTCAGTCTCCACTAACAAAAATAGGCAATACCAAGTCAGCTACGCCTCAGCATAGTTATGTCCGTCGCAGCCTTCTTGGGTTTCAGGAGGCAC
This sequence comes from Eulemur rufifrons, assembly GCF_041146395.1. NCBI lineage: Eukaryota > Metazoa > Chordata > Mammalia > Primates > Lemuridae > Eulemur > Eulemur rufifrons. Next base: position 1,723,759 of record NW_027182822.1, on the reverse strand, counting down.
AAACAAAGGTTCTCACAATTATGGTGAAACGCTGAACACCTGCAAATAATTTTCAACGTAGTGGTTAATTGAAAAGCTCTGCGGCATACTTCTTGTAACAAGGCAGTTACCTGTTCCCACGCAAACAGGAGTATATAGAACCATGGTGGATTTCCATCTGATGAAGTAAAGGATTATTAAAGGAACGGGATGACCATGGGGATCATCATTAATTCTGTGAAACAGAATCCACCCTTTTCACCTGCCAAACACATGCCCACTTCTCCTCTCTGGGGATAATAAAAACTAACCAGCGAACTGACAGAGGGCCTGACCACCCCATCCACATAGACCACACACACAAAAAAACAACCGTACCCTCCAGCTACTAATTATAATGCTAACTTGCAAAATTTCCCTGCATTTTAAAACAATGGAAAAATGGTGGTGGGATGATACTTAGAAGAATGGCTTCTTGTCAGTCTCCACTAACAAAAATAGGCAACACCAAGTCAGCTACTCCTCAGCATAGCTATGTCCATCGCAGCCTTCTTGGGTTTCAGGAGGCACAAACAATGGTTCTCACAATTATGGTAAAACGCTGAACACCTGCAAATAATTTTCAACGTAGTGGTTAATTGAAAAGCTCTGCGACATACTTCTTGGAACAAGGCAGTTACCTGTTCCCACGCAAAGAGGAGTATATAGAACCATGGTGGATTTCCAGCTGATGAAGTAAAGGATTATTAAAGGAACGGGATGACCATGGGGATCATCGTTAATTCTCTGAAACAGAATCCGCCCTTTTCACCTGCCAAACACATGCCCACTTCTCCTCTCTTGGGATCATAAAAACTAACCAGCGAACTGACAGAGGGCCTGACCCCCCCCCATCCACATCGACCACACACACAAAAAAAAACCGTACCCTCCAGCTACTAATTATAATGCTAACTTGCAAAATTTCCCTGCATTTTAAAACAATGGAAAAATGGTGGTGGGATCATACTTAGAAGAATGGCTTCTTGTCTGTCTCCACTAACAAAAATAGGCAACACCAAGTCAGCTACTCCTCAGCATAGTTATGTCCGTCGCAGCCTTCTTGGGTTTCAGGAGGGACATACAAACGTTATCAAAATTATGGTGAAACGCTGAAAACCTGCAAATAATTTTCAACGTACTGGTTAATTTGAAAACTCTCCAGCATACTTCTTGGAACAAGCCAGGTACCTGTGCCCACGCATAGAGGAGTATATAGAAACATGGTGGAATCCCAGCTGATGAAGCAAAGGATTCTTAAAGGAATGAGATGACCATGCGGATCCTGTTTAATTCTCTGAAACAGAATCCGCACTTTTCACCTGCCAAACACATGCCCACTACTCTTCTCTGGGGATAATAAAAACAAACCAGCGATCTGACAGAGGGCCTGAACACCCATCCTGACCGACCCCACAAAACAAAAAAGTACCCTCCAGCTACTAATTATAATGCCAATTTGCAAAATTTCCCTGCATTTTTAAAAAATGGAGAAATGATGGTGGGATGATACTTAGAAGAATGGGTTCTTGTCAGTCTCCACTGACAAAAATAGGCAACACCAAGTCAGCTACGCCTCAGCATAGTTATGTCCGTAGCAGCCATATTTGGTTTCAGTAGGCTCATACACACGTTATCACAATTATGGTGAAACGCTGAAAACCTGCAAAGGATTGTCAACATACTGGTTAATTGAAAAGCTCTGAGGCATACTTCTTGGAACTAGCCAGTTTCCTGTGCCCACGCATAGAGAAGTATATAGAACCATGGTGGATTCCCAGCTCATGAAGCAAAGGATTCTTAAAGGAACGGGATTACCATGCGGATCCTGTTTAATTCTCTGAAACAGATCCGCAGTTTTCACCTGCCATACTAATACCCACTTCTCCTCTCTGGGGATAATAAAAACCAACCGGGGAACTGACAGAGGGCCTGACCAACACATCCACACCGACTCCACAGGAAAAAAAAAAAAAAAACACCGTAGCCTCCAGCTACTAATTATAATGCTAACTTGCAAAATTTTCCTGCATTTTTAAACAATGGAAAAATGATGGTGAGATGATACTTAAAACAATGGATTCTTGTCAGTCTCCACTAACAAAAATAGGCAATACCAAGTCAGCTACGCCTCAGCATAGTTATGTCCGTCGCAGCCTTCTTGGGTTTCAGGAGGCACAAACAAAGGTTCTCACAATTATGGTGAAACGCTGAACACCTGCAAATAATTTTCAACGTAGTGGTTAATTGAAAAGCTCTGCGGCATACTTCTTGTAGCAAGGCAGTTACCTGTTCCCACGCAAACAGGAGTATATAGAACCATGGTGGATTTCCATCTGATGAAGTAAAGGATTATTAAAGGAACGGGATGACCATGGGGATCATCATTAATTCTGTGAAACAGAATCCACCCTTTTCACCTGCCAAACACATGCCCACTTCTCCTCTCTGGGGATAATAAAAACTAACCAGCGAACTGACAGAGGGCCTGACCACCCCATCCACATCGACCACACACACAAAAAAACAACCGTACCCTCCAGCTACTAATTATAATGCTAACTTGCAAAATTTCCCTGCATTTTAAAACAATGGAAAAATGGTGGTGGGATGATACTTAGAAGAATGGCTTCTTGTCAGTCTCCACTAACAAAAATAGGCAACACCAAGTCAGCTACTCCTCAGCATAGCTATGTCCATCGCAGCCTTCTTGGGTTTCAGGAGGCACAAACAATGGTTCTCACAATTATGGTAAAACGCTGAACACCTGCAAATAATTTTCAACGTAGTGGTTAATTGAAAAGCTCTGCGACATACTTCTTGGAACAAGGCAGTTACCTGTTCCCACGCAAAGAGGAGTATATAGAACCATGGTGGATTTCCAGCTGGTGAAGTAAAGGATTATTAAAGGAACGGGATGACCATGGGGATCATCGTTAATTCTCTGAAACAGAATCCGCCCTTTTCACCTGCCAAACACATGCCCACTTCTCCTCTCTTGGGATCATAAAAACTAACCAGCGAACTGACAGAGGGCCTGACCCCCCCCCATCCACATCGACCACACACACAAAAAAAAACCGTACCCTCCAGCTACTAATTATAATGCTAACTTGCAAAATTTCCCTGCATTTTAAAACAATGGAAAAATGGTGGTGGGATCATACTTAGAAGAATGGCTTCTTGTCTGTCTCCACTAACAAAAATAGGCAACACCAAGTCAGCTACTCCTCAGCATAGTTATGTCCGTCGCAGCCTTCTTGGGTTTCAGGAGGGACATACAAACGTTATCAAAATTATGGTGAAACGCTGAAAACCTGCAAATAATTTTCAACGTACTGGTTAATTTGAAAACTCTCCAGCATACTTCTTGGAACAAGCCAGGTACCTGTGCCCACGCATAGAGGAGTATATAGAAACATGGTGGAATCCCAGCTGATGAAGCAAAGGATTCTTAAAGGAATGAGATGACCATGCGGATCCTGTTTAATTCTCTGAAACAGAATCCGCACTTTTCACCTGCCAAACACATGCCCACTACTCTTCTCTGGGGATAATAAAAACAAACCAGCGATCTCACAGAGGGCCTGAACACCCATCCTGACCGACCCCACAAAACAAAAAAGTACCCTCCAGCTACTAATTATAATGCCAATTTGCAAAATTTCCCTGCATTTTTAAAAAATGGAGAAATGATGGTGGGATGATACTTAGAAGAATGGGTTCTTGTCAGTCTCCACTGACAAAAATAGGCAACACCAAGTCAGCTACGCCTCAGCATAGTTATGTCCGTAGCAGCCATATTTGGTTTCAGTAGGCTCATACACACGTTATCACAATTATGGTGAAACGCTGAAAACCTGCAAAGGATTGTCAACATACTGGTTAATTGAAAAGCTCTGAGGCATACTTCTTGGAACTAGCCAGTTTCCTGTGCCCACGCATAGAGAAGTATATAGAACCATGGTGGATTCCCAGCTCATGAAGCAAAGGATTTTTAAAGGAACGGGATTACCATGCGGATCCTGTTTAATTCTCTGAAACAGATCCGCAGTTTTCACCTGCCATACTAATACCCACTTCTCCTCTCTGGGGATAATAAAAACCAACCGGGGAACTGACAGAGGGCCTGACCAACACATCCACACCGACCCCACAGGAAAAAAAAAAAAAAAAAAACACCGTAGCCTCCAGCTACTAATTATAATGCTAACTTGCAAAATTTTCCTGCATTTTTAAACAATGGAAAAATGATGGTGAGATGATACTTACAAGAATGGATTCTTGTCAGTCTCCACTAACAAAAATAGGCAAAACCAAGTCAGCTACGCCTCAGCATAGTTATGTCCGTCGCAGCCTTCTTGGGTTTCAGGAGGCACAAACAAACGTTATCACAATTATGGTGAAACGCTGAACACCTGCAAATAATTTTCAACGTAGTGGTTAATTGAAAAGCTCTGCGGCATACTTCTTGGAACAAGGCAGTGACCTGTTCCCACGCAAAGCGGAGTATAGAGAACCATGGTGGATTTCCAGCTGATGAAGTAAAGGATTATTTCTTTTTTTTTTTTTTTTTTTTTTTTTTTTTGAGACAGAGTCTCACTCTGTTGCCCGGGCTAGAGTGAGTGCCGTGGCTTCAGCCTAGCTCACAGCAACCTCAAACTCCTGGGCTCAAGCGATCCTCCTGCCTCAGCCTCCCGAGTAGCTGGGACTACAGGCATGCGCCACCATGCCTGGCTAATTTTTTGTATATATATATTTTAGTTGTCCATATAATTTCTTTCAATTTTTTAGTAGAGACGGGGTCTCGCTCTTGCTCAGGCTGGTCTCGAACTCCTGACCTCGAGCGATCCACCCGCCTCGGCCTCCCAGAGTGCTAGGATTACAGGCGTGAGCCACCGCGCCCGGCCGAAGTAAAGGATTATTAAAGGAACGGGATGACCATGGGGATCATCGTTAATTCTCTGAAACAGAATCCGCCCTTTTCACCTGCCAAACACATGCCCACTTCTCCTCTCTGGGGATAATATAAACTAACCAGCGAACTGACAGAGGGTCTGACCCCCACCATCCACATCGACCACACACACAAAAAAAAACCGTACCCTCCAGCTACTAATTCTAGTGCTAACTTGCAAAATTTCCCTGCATTTTAAAACAATGGAAAAATGGTGGTGAGATGATACTTAGAAGAAAGGCTTCTTGTCAGTCTCCACTAACAAAAATAGGCAACACCAAGTCAGCTACTCCTCAGCATAGTTATGTCCGTCGCAGCCTTCCTCTGCATTTTAAAATAATGGAAAAATGGTGGTGGGATGATACTAGAAGAATGGCTTCTTGTCAGTCTCCACTAACAAAAATAGGCAACACCAAGTCAGCTACTCCTCAGCATAGATATGTCCGTCGCAGCCTTCTTGGGTTTCAGGAGGCACAAACACACGTTATCACAATTATGGTGAAACGCTGAACACCTGCAAATAATTTTCAACGTAGTGGTTAATTGAAAAGCTCTGCGGCATACTTCTTGGAACAAGGCAGTTACCTGTTCCCACGCAAAGAGGAGTATAGAGAACCATGGTGGATATCCAGCTGATGAAGTAAAGGATTATTAAAGGAAAGGGATGACCAAGGGGATCATCGTTAATTCTCTGAAACAGAATCCGCCCTTATCACCTGCCAAACACATGCCCACTTCTCCTCTCTGGGGATAATAAAAACTAACCAGCGAACTGACAGAGGGCCTGACCCCCCCCGCCATCCACATCGACCACACACACAAAAAAAAACCGTACCCTCCAGCTACTAATTATAATGCTAACTTGCAAAATTTCCCTGCATTTTAAAACAATGGAAAAATGGTGGTGGGATGATACTTAGAAGTATGGCTTCTTGTCAGTCTCCACTAACAATAACAGGCAACACCAAGTCAGCTACTCCTCAGCATAGTTATGTCCGTCGCAGCCTTCTTGGGTTTCAGGAGGCACAAACACACGTTATCACAATTATGGTGAAACGCTGAACACCTGCAAATAATTTTCAACGTAGTGGTTAATTGAAAAGCTCTGCGGCATACTTCTTGGAACAAGCCAGTTACCTGTTCCCACACAAAGCGGAGTATATAGAACCATGGTGGATTTCCAGCTGATGAAGTAAAGGATTATTAAAGGAACGGGATGACCATGGGGATCATCGTTAATTCTCTGAAACAGAATCCGCCCTTTTCACCTGCCAAACACATGCCCACTTCTCCTCTCTGGGGATAATAAAAACTAACCAGCGAACTGACAGAGGGCCTGCCCCCCACCATCCACATTGACCACACAAAAAAAAAAAACCGAACCCTCCAGCTACTAATTATAAAGCTAACTTGCAAAATTTCCCTGCATTTTAAAACAATGGAAAAATGGTGGTGGGATCATACTTAGAAGAATGGCTTCTTGTCAGTCTCCACTAACAAAAATAGGCAACACCAAGTCAGCTACTCCTCAGCATAGTTATGTCCGTCGCAGCTTTCTTGGGTTTCAGGAGGCACAAACAAAGGTTCTCACAATTATGGTGAAACGCTGAACACCAGCAAATAATTTTCAACGTAGTGGTTAATTGAAAAGCTCTGCGGCATACTTCTTGGAACAAGGCAGTTATCTGTTCCCGCGCTAAGAGGAGTATATAGAAGCATGGTGGATTTCCAGCTGATGAAGTAAAGGATTATTAAGGGAACGGGATGACCATGGGGATCATCGTTAATTCTCTGAAACAGAATCCGCCCTTTTCCCCTGCCAAACACACGCCCACTTCTCCTCTCTGGGGATAATAAAAACTAACCAGCGAACTGACAGAGGGCCTGACCCCCCCCCATCCACATCGACCACACACACAAAAAAAAAACCGTACCCTCCAGCTACTAATTATAATGCTAACTTGCAAAATTTCCCTGCATTTTAAAACAATGGACAAATGGTGGTGGGATCATACTTAGAAGAATGGCTTCTTGTCTGTCTCCACTAACAAAAATAGGCAACACCAAGTCAGCTACTCCTCAGCATAGTTATGTCCCTCGCAGCCTTCTTGGGTTTCAGGAGGGACATACAGACGTTATCACAATTATGCTGAAACGCTGAAAACCTGCAAATAATATTCAACGTACTGGTTAATTTGAAAACTCTCCAGCATAATTCTTGGAACAAGCTAGGTACCTGTGCCCACGCATAGAGGAGTATATAGAAACATGGTGGAATCCCAGCTGATGAAGCAAAGGATTCTTAAAGGAATGAGATGACCATGCGGATCCTGTTTAATTCTCTGAAACAGAATCCGCACTTTTCACCTGCCAAACACATGCCCACTACTCTTCTCTGGGGATAATAAAAACAAACCAGCGATCTGACAGAGGGCCTGAAAACCCATCCTGACCGACCCCACAAAACAAAAAAGTACCCTCCAGCTACTAATTATAACCCCAATTTGCAAAATTTCCCTGCATTTTTAAACAATGGAGAAATGATGGTGGGATGATACTTAGAAGAATGGCTTCTTGTCAGTCTCCACTGACAAAAATAGGCAACACCAAGTCAGCTACGCCTCAGCATAGTTATGTCCGTAGCAGCCATATTTGGTTTCAGTAGGCACATACACACGTTATCACAATTATGGTGAAACGCTGAAAACCTGCAAAGGATTGTCAACATACTGGTTAATTGAAAAGCTCTGAGGCATACTTCTTGGAACTAGCCAGTTTCCTGTGCCCACGCAGAGACAAGTATATAGAACCATGGTGGATTCCCAGCTCATGAAGCAAAGGATTCTTAAAGGAACGGGATTACCATGCGGATCCTGTTTAATTCTCTGAAACAGATCCGCAGTTTTCACCTGCCATACTAATACCCACTTCTCCTCTCTGGGGATAATAAAAACCAACCGGGGAACTGACAGAGGGCCTGACCAACACATCCACACCGACCCCACAGGAAAAAAAAAAAAAAAACACCGTAGCCTCCAGCTACTAATTATAATGCTAACTTGCAAAATTTTCCTGCATTTTTAAACAATGGAAAAATGATGGTGAGATGATACTTACAAGAATGGATCCTTGTCAGTCTCCACTAACAAAAATAGGCAAAACCAAGTCAGCTACGCCTCAGCATAGTTATGTCCGTCGCAGCCTTCTTGGGTTTCAGGAGGCACAAACAAAGGTTCTCACAATTATGGTGAAACGCTGAACACCTGCAAATAATTTTCAACGTAGTGGTTAATTGAAAAGCTCTGCGGCATACTTCTTGGAACAAGCCAGTTACCTGTTCCCACGCAAAGAGGAGTATAGAGAACCATGGTGGATTTCCAGCTGATTTAGTAAAGGATTATTAAAGGAAAGGGATGACCATGGGGATCATAGTTAATTCTCTGAAACAGAATCCGCCCTTTTCACCTGCCAAACACATGCCCACTTCTCCTCTCTGGGGATAATAAAAACTAACCAGCGAACTGACAGAGGGCCTGACCACCCCCATCCACATCCACCCCACACACAACAAAAAGTACCCTCCAGCTACTAATTATAATGCTAACTTGCAAAATTTCCCAGCATTTTAAAACAATGGAAAAATGGTGGTGGGATGACACTTAGAAGAATGGCTTCTTGTCAGTCTCCACTAACAAAAATAGGCAACACCAAGTCAGCTACTCCTCAGCATAGTTATGTCCGTCGCTGCCTTCTTGGGTTTCAGGAGGCACAAACAAAGGTTCTCACAATTATGGTGAAACGCTGAACATCTGCAAATAATTTTCAACGTAGTGGTTAATTGAAAAGCTCTGCGGCATACTTCTTGGAACAAGCCAGTTACCTGTTCCCACGCAAAGAGGAGTATATAGAACCATGGTGGATTTCCAGCTGATGAAGTAAAGGATTATTAAAGGAACGGGATCACCTTGGGGATCATCGTTAATTCTCTGAAACAGAATCCGCCCTTTTCACCTGCCAAGCACATGCCCACTTCTCCTCTCTGGGGACAATAAAAACTAACCAGCCAACTGACAGAGGGCCTGACCCCCCCATCCACATCGACCACACACACAAAAAAAAAACCGTACCCTCCAGCTACTAATTATAATGCTAACTTGCAAAATTTCCCTGCATTTTAAAACAATGGAAAAATGGTGGTGGGATGATACTTAGAAGAATGGCTTCTTGTCAGTCTCCACTAACAAAAATAGGCAACACCAAGTCAGCTACTCCTCAGCATAGTTATGTCTGTCGCAGCCTTCTTGGGTTTCAGGAGGCACAAACAGAGCTTCTCACAATTATGGTGAAAGGCTGAACACCTGCAAATAATTTTCAACGTAGTGGTTAATTGAAAAGCTCTGCGGCATACTTCTTGGAACAAGCCAGTTACCTGTTCCCAGGCAAAGAGGAGTATAGAGAACCATGGTGGATTTCCAGCTGATGAAGTAAAGGATTATTAAAGGATAGGGATGACCATGGGGATCATCGTTAATTCTCTGAAACAGAATCCGCCCTTTTCACCTGCCAAACACATGCCCACTTCTCCTCTCTGGGGATAATAAAAACTAACCAGCGAACTGACAGAGGGCCTGACCCCCCCCCATCCACATCGACCACACACAAAAAAAAAAAAAACCGTACCCTCCAGCTACTAATTATAATGCTAACTTGCAAAATTTCCCTGCATTTTAAAACAATGGAAAAATGGTGGTGGGATGATACTTAGAAGAATGGCTTCTTGTCAGTCTCCACTAACAAAAATAGGCAACACCAAGTCAGCTACTCCTCAGCATAGTTATGTCCGTCGCAGCCTTCTTGGGTTTCAGGAGGCACAAACAAAGGTTCTCACAATTATGGTGAAACGCTGAACACCTGCAAATAATTTTCAACGTAGTGGTTAATTGAAAAGCTCTGCGGCATACTTCTTGGAACAAGCCAGTTACCTGTTCCCACGCAAAGAGGAGTATAGAGAACTATGGTGGATTTCCAGCTGATGAAGTAAAGGATTATTAAAGGAAAGGGATGACCATGGGGATCATATTTAATTCTCTGAAACAGAATCCGCCCTTTTCACCTGCCAAACACATGCCCACTTCTCCTCTCTGGGGATAATAAAAACTAACCAGCGAACTGACTGAGGGCCTGACCCCCCCCATCCACATCGACCACACACACAAAAAAAAACCGTACCCTCCAGCTACTAATTATAATGCTAACTTGCAAAATTTACCTGCATTTTAAAACAATGGAAAAATGGTGGTGGGATGAGACTTAGAAGAATGGCTTCTTGTCAGTCTCCACTAACAAAAATAGGCAACACCAAGTCAGCTACTCCTCAGCATAGTTATGTCCGTCGCAGCCTTCTTGGGTTTCAGGAGGCACAAACAAAGGTTCTCACAATTATGGTAAAACGCTGAACACCTGCAAATAATTTTCAACGTAGTGGTTAATTGAAAAGCTCTGCGGCATACTTCTTGGAACAAGGCAGTTACCTGTTCCCACGCAAAGAGGAGTATAGAGAACCATGGTGGATTTCCAGCTGATGAAGTAAAGGATTATTAAAGGAACGGGATGACCATGGGGATCATCGTTAATTCTCTGAAACAGAATCCGCCCTTTTCACCTGCCAAACACATGCCCACTTCTCCTCTCTGGGGATAATAAAAACTAACCAGCGAACTGACAGAGGGCCTGACCCCCCCATCCACATCGACCACACACACACAAAAAAAAAAACCGTACCCTCCAGCTACTAATTATAATGCTAACTTGCAAAATTTCCCTGCATTTTAAAACAATGGAAAAATGGTGGTGGGATGATACTTAGAAGAATGGCTTCTTGTCAGTCTCCACTAACAAAAATAGGCAACACCAAGTCAGCTACGCCTCAGCATAGTTATGCCCGTGGCAGCCATGTTGGGTTTAAGGAGGCATATACAAACTTTATCATAATTATGTTGAAACGTGCTGAAAACCCGGCAAATAATTCTCAACGTACTGTTTAATTCAAAAGCTCTGTGGCATACTTCTTGGAAGAAGCCTGTTACCTGGGCCCACGCATAGAGGGTTCTAGAGAACCATGGTGGATTCCAAGGTGATGAATCTAAGGATTCTTAAAGGAACAGGCTGAAAAGTGCAGATCCTGACTGAAACAGGATTCGGACTTTTTGCCTGCAACACACATGCCCACTTCTCCTCTCTAGGGATAACAAAAACAACCCATCGGATTGACAGATGGCCTGCCCCCGCCCCCCACCACCCCACACAAAATCGTGCCCTCCAGCGACTGATCCTTATGCTATCTGGCAATACGTCCTCTGCCTTTTAAAATAATGGAGATAGAATGGTGGAATTATACCTAAAAGACTGGCTTATTGCCAGACTCCCATACCAAGTATTGGCAACAGCAAGTCACCTAGGCCTCAGCACACGTTTGTCCCTGGCAGCCATCTTGGGTTTAAGGAGGCACAGATGAACCTTATCACAATTATGGTGAAAGGTGCTGCAAAAGCGGTCAAGTAATTCTCATGGTAGTGGTTACTTGAAAAGCTCTGTGGCATAATTCTTTGAACTAGCCAGTTAACTGGGCCCACGCATAGAGCAGTCTAGAGGCCCATGGTGGATTCCCAGCTGATGAAGCAAGGGATTCTTAATGGAACGGGGTGAAAAGTGCGGTTTCTGTTTCAGTCTAAGACAGAAACGGGGTCCGAACTTTTTACCTGCCACACACATGCCCACTTCTCCGGTCTGGGGAAAATAAAAACCATCCAGAGAACTGACAGAGGGCCTGCGCCCCCCACCCACACCGACCCCACAAATAAAAATGTCCCCTCCAGCTACTAATTATTATGCTAACTTGCAAAGGTTTCCGTGCATTTTAAAATAATGGGGAAAGTATGGTGGAATGATACTTAAAAGAATGGCCTCCTTCCAGCCTCCAGTAACAAGTGTCGTGAAATCCAAGTGACCTAGGCCTCAGCATAGTTTTCTCCGTGGCAGCCATCTTGTGTTTAAGGAGGCACAGACGATCCTTATCACAATTATGGTGATATGTGCTGCAGAAACTGGCAAATAATTCTACACGTAGTGTTTATCTCAAAAGCTGTGCAGCATACATCTTGGTACAGGCCAGTTCATGGGCCCATGCATGGAGGGTTCTAAGGAACCATGGTGGATTCCCAGCTGATGAATCAAAGGATTTTTAATGGAACCGGCTGAAAAGTGCGGATACTGTTTCAGTCTAACTGAAACAGGATCCGCACATTTCACCTGCCACAAATATATCCACTTCCCTGTCTGGGCATAATAAACACGAACAACCAGACTGACAGAGGGACTGTCCCCCAAACCACCCCGATCCCACCCAAAAACGTCCCCTCCGTTGACTCATCCTTATGCTAACTGCCGAAAGTTGCTCACCTTTTAATATAAGGGAGAAAGGATGGGGCAATGATAATTAAAAGACTGGATTCTTGTCAGACTCCCGTACCAAGTATTGGCAACACCAAGCGAGAGAACCCTCAGTATAGGTTTGTCCATGGAAGCCATCTAGGGTTTAAGGAAGCACAAATGAACCTTATCAAAATTATGGTAAAAGTGCTGGAAAAGCTGGCAAATAATTTCCATGGTAGTGGTTATTTCAAATGCTCTGTGGCATACTTCTTTGAACTAGCCTGTTAAGTGGGTCCACACATAGTGGGGTGTAGAGAACTATGGTGGATTCCCAGCTGATGAAGCAAAGGATTCTTAAAGGAACAGGATGAAAAGTGCCGATCCTGTATCAGTCTAAGACTGAAACAGGATCCACACTTTTCACTTGCCACACACATGTCCACTTCTCCTCTCCGGGGATAATAAAAACAAACCACTGGACTGACAGAGGGCCTGGCTCTGCCTCTCCCACCCCACACAAAAACGTTTCCTCCAGCGACTCATCCTTAAGCTAAATGGCAATAGGTGCTCTGCCTTTTAAAATAGTTGTGAAAGGAAGGTGGAATGATACTTAAAGGAATGGCTTCTTGCCACGGACCAGTACCAATTATCGGCAACTCCAAGGGAGATTGGCCTAACCGTAGTTGTTTCTGTGGAAGCCAGCTTGGGTTTCAGGATGCACTGCCTAACCTTTTCACAATCATTGTGAAAGTTGCTGCAAAAACTGGCAAATAATACTCAATGTAGTGGTTATTTCCAAAGCTCTGCGGCATACATCTTGGAACTAGCCAGTTACCTGGACCCACACATAGAGGGGTCTCGACAGCCATGGTGGATTCCCAGCTGATGAATCAAAGGATTCGTAAAGGAACTGGCTGAAAAGTGCGGATCCTGTTTCAGTCTAAGACTGAAACAGGATCCGTACTTTTCACCTGCCACACACATGCCCACCTCTCCTCTTTGGGCATAATAAAGACAAACCACCAGACAGACAGAGAGCCTTCCCCTCAACGCACCACCCGACCCCACTCAAAAACGTCCCCTCCAGCAACTCATTCTTATGATAACTGGAAAAAGGTGTTCTGCCTTTTAAAATGATGGAGAAAGGATGGTGGAATGACTCTTAATAACATGGCTTCTTGCCAGGCTCCAGTACCAACTATCGGCAACACCAAGTGAACTAGGCCTCAGCATACTTTTGTCCGCCCCAGCCATCTTGGGTTGAAGGAGGCACGGACGAACCTTATCACAATTATGGTGAAAGGTGGTGCAAAAACTAGCAAATAATTCTCAACGTAGTGGTTATTTCAAAAGCTCTGTGGCATACTTCTTGGAACTTGCCAGTTACCTGGGCCCACGCATAGAGGTCTTTAAAGAACCATGGTGTATTCCCAGCTGATGAATCAAACGATTCTTTTTTGTTTGTTTGTTTGTTTGTTAGCTCATTATGGGGGTACAAAAGATCAGGCTATATACATTCCCCATGCCTCCCCTTTCCCCCGATTCTGAGCTTCAATTTTGTCCATTCCCTAGTCAGTGCACATCACATTCATCATGTAGGTGTGCACCCCTCCTCTCCCCCACCCCATCCCCCCCAGTTAGAACTTGAAGGGTGTCCATTCCCCAGGCAGTGCACATCACATTCATCAAGTAGGTATACACCCATCCCTTCCACCCGGCCCCAACCTCTGTCCGATACCCAATTGGTGTTGTTCCCAAATGTGCACTCAGGGAAACCAATTTGCTGGTGAGTACATGTGGTGCTTATTTTTCCATTCTTGGGATACTTCACTTAATAGAATGGGATCCAGCTCTCTCCAGGAGAACCAAAGAGATGCCATATCGCCATTATTTCTAATAGCTGAGTAATATTCCATGGTATACATATACCACATTTTGCTAATCCATTCATGAATTGATGGGCATTTGGGTTGTTTCCACATCTTTGTGATTGTGAATTGTGCTGCTATAATCATTCAGGTGCAGGTGTCTTTTTTATAGAATGACTTTTGTTCTTCTGGGTAGATGTCCAATAATGGAATTGCTGGATCGAATGGTAGGTCTACTTGAATCTGTTTAAGGTATCTCCACATTGCTTTCCACAGGGGCTGCACTAGTTTACAGTCCCACCAGCAGTTTATGAATGTACCTATCTCGCCACACCCACACCAACATGTATAGTTTTGGGACTTTTTGATAAAGGCCATTCCTACTGGAGTTAAGTGATATCTCATTGTGGTTTTGATTTGCATTTCCCTGTTGATTAGAGATGTTGAACACTTTTTCATATGTTTGTTAGCCATTTTTATATCTTCTTTTGAAAAATTTCTATTTATGTCCTTTGCCCACTTTTTGATAGGGTTGTTTGATTTTTTCTTACTGATTTTTCTGAGTTCTAAATAGATTCTTGTTATCAGTCCTTTATCTGATGTGTAGTATGCGAAAATTTTTTCCCATTCTGTAGGTTGTCCATTTACTCTCGTGACTGTTTCTTTGGCTGTGCAGAAGCTTTTTAATTTGATCAGGTCCCATTTATTTATTTTTGTGGTTGCTGTGATTGCTTTAGGGGTCTTCTTCATAAATTCTTTGCCTAGGCCAATGTCTGTAAGAGTCTTTCCTACATTTTCTTCTAGAATTCTAATAGTTTCTGACCTTAGGTTTAAGTCTGTTAACCACTGTGATTTGATTTTTGTGTGTCCTGTTTTAGTCTTCTACATGTGGATATCCAGTTTTCCCAGCACCATTTATTAAATAAGGAATCTTTTCCCCAGAGTATGTTTTTGTCTGCTTTGTCAAAGATTAGATGGCTATATGAGGATGGTTTTATATTGGGATTTTCTGTTCTGTTCCACTGGTCTGTGTCCCTGCACTTGTGCCAGTACCAGGCTGTTTTAAGAACCACAGCCTTGTAGTATAGTTTGAAGTCTGGCAAATTAATACTTCCCATTTTGTTTTTGTTGTTTAAGATTGCTTTTGCTAAACGGGGTCTTCCCTGGTTCCATACAAAGCGTAAAATTATTTTTTCTATGTCTGTGAAAAAAGATGTTGGTAATTTAATAAGGATTGCATTGAATCTGTAGATAACTTTGGGCAGTATAGACATTTTAACAATGTTGATTCTACCGATCCATGAGCATGGTATGGTTTTCCACCTATTTACATGTTCTGCAATTTCCTTCCTCAGTGTTTCATAGTTCTCCCTATAGAGGTCCTTCACCTCCTTAGTTAAATAAATTCCTAGGTATTTTATTTTCTTTGTTGCTATTTTGAAGGGTATTGAGTCCTTAATTTGGTTTTCCATTTGACTGTTATTGGCATATATGAATTCCTCTGATTTGTGTGTATTGATTTTCTATCCTGAGACTTTACTGAATTCATTGATCAATTCCAGGAGTCTCTTGGTTGAAACCTTGGGGTTTTATAGATATAACATCATATCATCAGCAAAGAGTGAGAGTTTGATCTCTTCTGTCCCTATTTCAACTCCCTTGATTCTGCTCTCTTGCCTGATAGCTCTTGCAAGGACTTCCAATACTATGTAGAAAAGTAATGGGGACAGTGGTAAGCCTTGTCTGGTTCCAGTTTGAAGTGGGAATGCTTTCAGTTTTTCCCCATTCAGTATGATGTTGGCTGAGGGTTTGTCGTATATGGCTTGTATCATTTTTATATAGGCCCCATCTATGCCTATTTTGTTAAGTGTTCTTATCATAAAAGGGTGTTGAATTTTGTCAAATGCTTTCTCTGCATCTATTGAGAGGATCATCTGATCTTTATTTTTGCTTCTATTTATGTGATGAATTACATTCCCATATGTCAAACCATCCCTGCATCTCTGGGATGAAGCCCACTTGGTCGTGATGGATTATTTTTTTGATAAGCACTTGGATTCGATTTGTTAGAATTTTATTGAGAATTTTTGCATCTATATTCATAAGAGAAATTGGTCTATAGTTCTCTGTTTTAGTTGCATCCTTTCCTGGATTTGGTATCAGGATTATGTTGGCTTGGTAAAAAGTGTTGGGGAGAATCCCATCCTTCTCTATATTGGAGAATAGTTTATGTACGATGGGCACCAGTTCTTCTTTGTAGGTATGGTAGAATTCAGGTGTGAACCCATCTGGTCCAGGGCTTTTCTTTTTGGGAAGGTTTTTTATTGCTGTTTCAATTTCAGATCTAGATATCGGTCTATTCAGGAATTCTGTGTCTTCCTGGTTGAGCCTGGGAAGGCTGTGTGTTTATAAGAATTTGTCCATTTCCTCCAGGTTTTCTAATTTGTGTGCATAAAGATTTTTGTAGAATTCATAGATGATATCATGTATCTCTGTGGCATCAGTCGTGATTACTCCTTTCGTGTTCCTGATCGAGGTTATAAGAGATTTTTCTTTTCTGCTCTTGGTTAGTTTAGCCAGAGGTGTGTCAATTTTGTTTATTTTTTCAAAGAACCAACTTTTGGTTTTATTAATCTCCGTTATGGTTTGGTTTAATCTCCCTTATGGTCCTTTTCATTTAGTTCTGATTTAATCTTAATAATTTCCTTCTGCTGGGTTTGGGTTTGGTCTCTTCTTTCTTCTCCAGCTCTTTGAGTCTATTCATTAGATTGTCTATTTGTAAGTTTTCTGTCTTTTTGGTATAGGCATTTATGGAAATAAATTTTCCTCTCAGGACTGCTTTAGCTGTGTCCCACAGATTTTGATAAGTTGTATCTCCTTTGTCATTTAATTCAGAGAATCTTTTGATTTCTGACTTGATTTCTTCATTTATAAAATGATTGTTCAGGAGAAGGTTATTTAGCTTCCATGACTTTGAGTAGAAATGAGGATTTCTGTTAGGGTTCATTGTTACTTTTATTCCACTGTGATCCGAGAAGCTGCATGGTATTATTTCTATATTTTTAAATTTTTTAAGACATGCTTTATGTCCTAAGATATGGTCAATCTTGGAGAATGTCCCATGAGCTGATGAGAAGAACTTATATTCAGTGGTATTTGGGTAGAATGTCCTGTAGATGTCAGTCAGGCCCATTTGTTCTAGCATTCTATATACGTCCAATATTTCTTTGTTTATTTTTTGTTTGGAGGATCTGTCTTGAACTGTCAGTGGCGTGTTAAAATCTCTGGCTACTAAAGTGTTGTTATCTATCATTTGGTTCAGATCAAGTAGGGTTTGCTTTATGAATCTGGGTGCACCTAGATCGGGTGCATATATGTTAAGTATAGTTATGTCTTCTTGTTGAATTGTACCCTTCACCAGTATATAGTAACCATCTTTGTCTTTCTTTACTTTTGTTGATTTAAAAACTACGTTATCGGAGATTAGAACTGCCACGCCAGCTTTCTTTTGGGTTCCATTTGCTTGGAATATTGATTTCCACCCTTTTATTTTCAGTCTAAATGCATCCTTGCAGGTTAGATGAGTTTCCTGAAGACAGCAGATACTTGGCTTATATCTTTTTTATCCATCGGGCCAGTCCATGTCTCTTGAGTGGGGAATTCAATCCATTCACATTTAATGAGAGAACTGATAAGCGAGACAGATTGCTGTTCCTCATGTTGGGTTGAATTTCATTGATCTGTTTTCTCTCTTGAGCCATTATGATAACTGTGTTTTCATATTTATCTCTTGATTAGTGTTACATTCGAAGGTCCTTCTTGTGCTGGACCACGTGTAACTCTGTTTTGAATACTTCTTGGAAAGCTGCTCTTGTCTTGGTGAATTCTCTGAGTTTTTGTTTATCTGAGAATGTCTTAATTTCACCTTCATATATAAAACTGAGCTTATCTGGGTACAGGATTCTAGGCTGGGCATTATTCTGTTTCAGAAGAGTGAGAATGGGGCTCCAATCTCTTCTTGCTTGTAAGGTTTCAGTTGAGAAATCTGGCGTGATTCGGATGGGCTTTCCTTTGTATGTTACTTGTTTTTTTCTCCTTACAGATTGAAGAAGGGCCTCGTTAGTGGATATTTTGGTCAGTCTGATAACTACATGACGTGGTGTCTTCCTATTTGGTATGAATCTCTCAGAGGTTCTTTGAGCTTCTTGAACCTGTGTATCTAGAGATTTGGCAAGGCCTGGGAAATTTTCCTCAATTATATCTTCAGATACTTTATTCAACCCTTGCTTATTGTCTTCTTCACCCTCAGGAATGCCGATAACTCTCACGTTAGGCTTCTTTACATAATCCCACATTTCTTGTAGACTATGATTATTTCTCATGTTTCTTTGTTTTAACTCTGTGACTGCCTTATTTAATTGGAAAGTGTTATCTTCGATCTCTGAGATTCTTTCTTCTGTTTGATCTACCCTGCTCTTGAGACTTTCCACTGTGTTTTGTAGCTCCTTGAATAAATTTTTCATTTCCAGGAGTTCAGTTTGATTTTTCTTCAGTATTTCAATTTCTTTGGTGAATTTTTCTTCCAAGTCCTGGATCTTTTTTGTGGTTTCTTTGTGTTGATTATCCATTTTTTCTTGCATAATGTTCAGCGTATTTATGATCCATGTTTGAAATTCTTCCTGTGACATGTTGCTATTTGGAATCTGCTTTGTGTTAATTGGTGGAGAACTAGTAATCCTCTTTGAGGGCATGGTTTCAGCTTGATTCTTTATACTCCTAGAGTTCCTTCGCTGAGCCCTTCCCATCTGAATGAATCCTTAAGATCCCTTCTTTCAGCTTTAGTCTGGATAGGGGCACACTGTGAGTGCCAGGTAAGCTGCCTCCTCTGTCACTAGGGGGAGCCCTTCACATATTGTTCAGGATTTTGCTAGCTCCGCTGGGGGGGCTGCCCCTCTTCCTCTCCCGAGGTGGCTTCTGTCTCTCTCTGCAAGAAAGACAGTGGATAGGGAGAGTGGAGCGGTGCCCTCATTCGCCCAGCGCCCCAGCCACTGCAGTTCCCGCGGGAGATGGTCTGCCCCACCCCAATGTCTGCAAGGTCCACGCTCCACTCTCTCGTGACTGGGGAACCACTCAGTGTTCACACAAAGGTGGAGCTCCTAGTCAGGGTCCGTGGACTAGGGAAGGGAGCCGCCCAGGGAGCCGCCCGGTACCCAATCGCTCCTCAGCGTTTAGGCTGTGGACCCCGACAATGGCGGCCGCCCGTCTGCAGATCACTGTCACTGGGGTTGAATGCTCAGGGACCGGCAGAGGCCAGAGGAGCCGGGGAGCGGGAGAATCCAGCCGCCCACCTATACGAGGCAGTTTGGCGTCTGCTAGAGCCGGGACCAAAGCAGCCCCACCGCCCACGTATAGGAGACAGTTGCTAGGTGCGTCAGCTGCGCACAGCACTCCAGGGTCCAAAATGCCTCCTGCCAATGTCTCCTCTCTGCAGAGCCCCACATCTCCCGTGGCGATTCTGCACCGACTTCAGTCAGATCCTCAATTGAGTGGGTGTGGAGGTCAGAGGGGGAACAAGATGCTTTCCTGTGGGGCTGAACCCACCCCACTCTCTGGTGAGGTGGGTACAGCTGTCCCGTGCTCCCTTCTCTATTGGCCATCCCGCACTCTCCAGATTTTGGTGATTTATTTCCCTAATCACCTCAGTCTTTTCTTGCTCTCTCTCTCTGTCCCACGCTGATTCTCCATGGATTCACACCACCGTTCTTGTGGGGAAGTGAACCTCTAGGGTTGTGGCAGTGGGAGACCCATGCCTTCCACTCCAGGAGCACGAATCCAGGAGGTCACCACCATTCCACCATCATTGAGAATGAATCAAAGGAGTCTTAAAGGAACGGGCTGAAAAGTGCGGATCCTGTTTCAGTCTAAGTCTGAAACAGGATCCGCACTTTTCACCTGCCACACACATGCCCACTTCTCCTCTCTGGGCATAATAAAAACAAACCACTGGACTGACAGAGGGCTTGCCCCCCCACACACACCACACGACCCCACACAAAAACGTCCCCTCCAGTGACTCATTCTTATGCTAACTGGCAAACGGTGCTATGCCTTTTAAAATAATGGAAAAAGGATGGTGGAATGATACTTGAAAGACTGGTTTTATTCCACGCTCCCGTACCAAGTATCGGCAACACCAAGTGAGCTAGGCCTCAGCATAGTTTTTTCCCTGGCAGCCATCTTGGGATTAAGGAGGCAGAGAAGTACCTTGTCACAATTATGGTGAAAGGTGCTGCAAAAATTGGCAAATAATTCTCCACGTAGTGGTTATTTCAAAAGCTCTATGGCATACTTCTTGGAACCAGCTAGTTACCTGGGGCCACGCATAGAGGGTTATAGAGAACCATGGTGGATTCACGGAAGAAGAGTCAAATGATTCTTAAAGGAACGGGCAGAAAATGTGGATCCTGTTTCAGTCTAAGACTAAAACAGGATCCGCACTTTTCACCTGCTGCACACATGCCAACTTCTCCTCTCTGAGGATAAAAAAAAAAAAAAAAAAAACACTGGACTGGCAGAGCGCCTGCCCCCTCACACACCACCTGACCCCACACAACAACGTGCCCTCCAGCAACTCATTCTTATGCTAACTGGCAAAAGGTGCTCTGCCTTTTAAAACAATGGAAAAAGGTTGGTGGAATGATACTTAAAAGACTGGCTTCTTGCCAGGCTCCAGTACCAAGTATAGGCAATACCAAGTGAGGTAGGCCTCAGCATGGTTTTGTCCATGGCAGCCAGCTTGGTTTAAGGAGGCAGAGACGAACCTTGTCACAATTATGGTGAAAGGTGCTGCAAAAACTGGCAAATAATTCTCCACGTAGTGGTTATTTCAAAAGCTCTGCAGCATAATTCTTGGAAGTATCCAGTTAAAGGGTCCCACGCATTGAGGGGTCCAGAGAACCATGGTAGATTGCCAGGTGATGAATCA
>NW_027182822.1:1572500-1695000 GCF_041146395.1 Eulemur rufifrons | reverse complement strand
GGATTAGGGTTAAGGGTTAGGGTAAGGCTTAGGAGTTAGGGTGAAGGGTTAGGGTCAAGGGTTAGGGTTTTTGTTAGGCATAGCGTTGGGTTTAGAAGTAAAGGTTACTGTCAGTGTTAGGGTTGTAGGTAGGGTTACGGTTAGGGTTAGCGGTTTAGAATTAGGGTTAGGGATTAGGTGTCACAGTGATGACTAGGAGATAGGGTTAGAATTATGGGATAGGGGTTGTTTTCAGGAAATGGGTTATGCATTAACGTTAGGATAAGAGGTTAAAGTTAGGCGCACGGTGAGGTTTACGTGTTAAGGGGAGAAATAGGAACAGGGTTGGGTGTTATGTTCAGGGTTAGGGTTATCTGTTAAAGGTATTGCTTATGCTTAGCGCACGGGCCCTGTCTGCTTTAGGCGGGCGGGGGGAGTTTAGGGGGCTGGGATTGTACCCGGGAACCCACTCTATCATACTCTGGGTATGGGCCCGTGGGTTTCATGCAGGACACAGTGGTAGAGCCTCCTTTCACGCATGGCATGGGAGGATTGCAGGCTTTCTAAACTCTAAGAAAGCAAGAAGTCTGAGAATTAGATTTAGGGTTAGGATTCTGGTTAGGGTTAAGGATGAAGTTTAGTGTTAGGGTGAGGGCTTAGGGTTAGGGAATAGGGTTAGGGTTAAAGGTTACTCTTAGGTTTAACGGTTACACTTTGGTTTAGGGTTGAGGTTTACGGTTAGGGTTAAGATGAGGGGTTAGGGTTTGGTACAGGGTTAGGGTTAAGTGTTAGGTTTAGGGTTGAAGATTAGGATTAGGGTTAGGATTAAAGGTTAGCGTGAGAGTTAACGCTTAGGGTTAAGGTTAAGAGTTAGGGTTTAGGGTTAGGGTTAGGGTTAGTTTTAGGGTTAGAGTTATGTGCTATGGTTTGTGTTAGAGGTTAGGGTTAGGTTTACTGGTCACGGTTAGGGTTACGTTTAGGGGTTAGCATTAGGGTTAGGGTTAGGGTTAGGGTTAGTTTTAGGGTTAGAGTTATGTGCTATGGTTTGTGTTAGAGGTTAGGGTTAGGTTTACTGGTCACGGTTAGGGTTACGTTTAGGGGGTAGCATTAGGGTTAGGGTTAGGGTTAAGGAATAGGATTAGGGTTAAGTGTTGGGCTTAGGGTTAGGGTTTAGTGTTAATTTTAGCATTAAGGATTAGGGTTAGGGTCAGGGTTAAATGCTTGGGTGCGGGTAATGGTTAGGGTCAGGGTTTAGGTTCACGGATAGGGTTAGTGTTAAGGGTTACGGGTAGGTTTAGGGTTCAGGGTTACTGTTAGCATTAGGGCTTAAGGTTAGGATTAGGCGGTAGGTTAGATTTAGGGTTAGATGTAGGCGTTAGGGTAAGGGCTAGCGTTAGGGTTAAGAGATAGGGTTAGGTTTAATGCTTAGGATTAGGGTTAGGGTTTGGGGTTAAAGTAAGTGTTAGGGGTTAGGTTTAAGGATCCAAGGTTAGGGTTATTTTTAGCTGTAGTGTTAGGGTTAGGGATAAGGGATCCCATTAGCATTAAGGGTCTTCCTTACTGTAGGGTTAAGGGTTAGGCTTAGAGTTAAAGGTTAAGGTTAGGGTCAGTGTTAAGATTTAGGGTGAGTGTTAACGGTCAGGGTAAAGGTTAAGCGTTAGGGTTAGGGATTAGTGATTAGGGTTTTTGGTTAGTGTTAGGGTTAGCGGTTAGGAGTTAGTGTTTTATGAAGGGGTATGGTTAGAATTAGGATTGGGTTTAGAGTTAGGGTGAGGTATAGGGGTTAGGTTTAGGGGTTAGTTTTAGGGTAAAAGGATAGGATTAGGGTTGCGGGTTGGGCTTAGGTTTAGGGTTAAAGTTTACTGCTAGGGTTAGGGATAGGGTTCAGGGTTAGCTTTAGGGGTTCTGGTTAGGGTTAGGTGTTAGGTTAGTGTCAGGGTTAGGTCTAGTCGTGAGGGTAAGGTTTAGGGTTAGCTTTAAGAGCTAGGGTTAGGTTTAATGGTTAGGATTAGGATTAGGGTTAAGGGTTAGGGTAAGGCTAGGGGTTAGGGTGAAGGGTTAGGGTCAAGGGTTAGGGTTTTTGTTAGGCATAGCGTTGGGGTTAGAAGTAAGGGTTACTGTCAGTGTTAGGGTTGTAGGTAGGGTTACGGTTAGGGTTAGCGGTTTAGAATTAGGGTTAGGGATTAGGTGTCACAGTGATGACTAGGAGATAGGGTTAGAATTATGGGATAGGGGTTGTTCTCAGGAAATGGGTTATGCATTAACGTCAGGATAAGAGGTTAAAGTTAGGCGCACGGTGAGGTTTACGTGTTAAGGGGTGAAATAGGAACAGGGTTGGGTGTTATCTTCAGGGTTAGGGTTATCTGTTAAAGGTATTGTTTATGCTTAGCGCACGGGCCCTGTCTGCATTAGGCGGGCGGGGGGAGTTTAGGGGGCTGGGATTGTACCCGGGAACCCACTTTATCATACTCTGGGTATGGGCCCGGGGGTTTCATGCAGGACACAGTGGTAGAGCCTCCTTTCACGCATGGCATGGGAGGATTGCAGGCTTTCTAAACTCTAAGAAAGCAAGAAGTCTGAGAATTAGATTTAGGGTTAGGATTCTGGTTAGGGTTAAGGATGAAGTTTAGTGTTAGGGTGAGGGCTTAGGGTTAGGGAATAGGGTTAGGGTTAAAGGTTACTCTTAGGTTTAACGGTTACACTTTGGTTTAGGGTTGAGGTTTACGGTTAGGGTTAAGATGAGGGGTTAGGGTTTGGTACAGGGTTAGGGTTAAGTGTTAGGTTTAGGGTTGAAGATTAGGATTAGGGTTAGGATTAAAGGTTAGCGTGAAAGTTAACGCTTAAGGTTAAGGTTAACAGTTAGGGTTTAGGGTTAGGGTTAGGGTTAGGGTTAGTTTTAGGGTTAGAGTTATGTGCTATGGTTTGTGTTAGAGGTTAGGGTTAGGTTTACTGGTCACGGTTAGGGTTACGTTTAGGGGGTAGCATTAGGGTTAGAGTTAGAGTTAAGGGATAGGATTAGGGTTAAGTGTTGGACTTAGGGTTAGGGTTTAGTGTTAGGTTTATCATTAAGGATTAGGGTTAGAATCAGGGTTAAATGCTTGGGTGCGGGTAATGGTTAGGGTCAGGGTTAAGGTTCACGGATAGGTTTAGTGTTAAGGGTTACGGGTAGGTTTAGAGTTCAGGGTTAGTGTTAGCATTAGGGCTTAAGGTTAGGATTAGGCGGTGGGTTAGATTTAGGGTTAGATTTAGGCGTTAGGGTAAGGGCTAGCGTTAGGGTTAAGAGATAGGGTTAGGTTTAATGCTTAGGATTAGGGTTAGGGTTTGGGGTTAAAGTAAGTGTTAGGGGTTGGGTTTAAGGATCCAAGGTTAGGGTCATTTTTAGATGTAGAGTTAGGGTTAGGGATAAGGGATCCCATTAGCATTAAGGGTCTTCCTTACTGTAGGGTTAAGGGTTAGGCTTAGAGTTAAAGGTTAAGGTTAGGGTCAGTGTTAAGATTTAGGGTGAGGGTTAACAGTTAGGGTAAAGGTTAAGCGTTAGGGTTAGGGATTAGTGATTAGGGTTTTTGGTTAGTGTTAGGGTTAGCGGTTAGGAGTTAGTGTTTTATGAAGGGGTATGGTTAGAATTAGGATTGGGGTTAGAGTTAGGGTGAGGTATAGGGGTTAGGTTTCGGGGTTAGTTTTAGGGTAAAAGGATAGGATTAGTGTTACGGGTTGGGCTTAGGTTTAGGGTTAAAGTTTACTGCTGGGGTTAGGGATAGGGTTCAGGGTTAGCTTTAGGGGTTCAGGTGAGGGTTAGGTGTTAGGTTAGTGTCAGGGTTAGGTCTAGTCGTGAGGGTAAGGTTTAGGGTTAGCTTTAAGAGCTAGGGTTAGGTTTAATGGTTAGGATTAGGATTAGGGTTAAGGGTTAGGGTAAGGCTTAGGGGTTAGGGTGAAGGGTTGGGGTCAAGGGTTAGGGTTTTTGTTAGGCATAGCGTTGGGTTTAGAAGTAAGGGTTACTGTCAGTGTTAGGGTTGTAGGTAGGGTTACGGTTAGGGTTAGCGGTTTAGAATTAGGGTTAGGGATTAGGTGTCACAGTGATGACTAGGAGATAGGGTTAGAATTATGGGATAGGGGTTGTTCTCAGGAAATGGGTTATGCATTAACGTTAGGATAAGAGGTTAAAGTTAGGCGCACGGTGAGGGTTACGTGTTAAGGGGAGAAATAGGAACAGGGTTGGGTGTTATGTTCAGGGTTAGGGTTATCTGTTAAAGGTATTGTTTATGCTTAGCGCACGGGCCCTGTCTGCATTAGGCGGGCAGGGGGAGTTTAGGGGGCTGGGATTGTACCCGGGAACCCACTCTATCATACTCTGGGTATGGGCCCATGGGTTTCATGCAGGACACAGTGGTAGAGCCTCCTTTCATGCATGGCATGGGAGGATTGCAGGCTTTCTAAACTCTAAGAAAGCAAGAAGTCTGAGAATTAGATTTAGGGTTAGGATTCTGGTTAGGGTTAAGGATGAAGTTTAGTGTTAGTGTGAGGGCTTAGGGTTAGGGATTAGGGTTAGGGTTAAAGGTTACTCTTAGGTTTAACGGTTACACTTTGGTTTAGGGTTGAGGTTTACGGTTAGGGTTAAGATGAGGGGTTAGGGTTTGGTACAGGGTTACGGTTAAGTGTTAGGTTTAGGGTTGAAGACTAGGATTAGGTTTAGGATTAAAGGTTAGCGTGAGAGTTAACGCTTAGCGTTAAGTTTAAGAGTTAGGGTTTAGGGTTAGGGTTAGGGCTGGGTTAGTTTTAGGGTTAGAGTTATGTGCTATGGTTTGTGTTAGAGGTTAGGGTTAGGTTTACTGGTCACGGTTAGGGTTACGTTTAGGGGGTAGCATTAGGGTTAGGGTTAGGGTTAGGGTTAAGGGATAGGATTAGGGTTAAGTGTTGGGCTTAGGGTTAGGTTTTAGTGTTAAGGTTACCATATAGGATTAGGGTTAGGGTCAGGGTTAAATGCTTGGGTGCGGGTAATGGTTAGGGTCAAGGTTTAGGTTCACGGATAGGGTTAGTGTTAAGGGTTACGGGTAGGTTTAGGGTTCAGGGTTAGTGTTAGCATAAGGGCTTAAGGTTAGGATTAGGCAGTAGGTTAGATTTAGGGTTATATCTAGGCGTTAGGGTAAGGGCTAGCGTTAGGGTTAAGAGATAGCGTTAGGTTTAATGCTTAGGATTAGGGTTAGGGTTTGGGTTAAAGTAAGTATTAGGGGTTAGGTTTAAGGATCCAAGGTTAGGGTTATTTTTAGCTGTAGTGTTAGGGTTAGGGATAAGGGATCCCATTAGCATTAAGGGTCTTCCTTACTGTAGGGTTAAGGGTTAGGCTTAGAGTTAAAGGTTAAGGTTAGTGTCAGGGTTAAGATTTAGGGTGAGGGTTAACGGTTAGGGTAAAGGTTAAGCGTTAGGTTTAGGGATTAGTGATTAGGGTTTTTGGTTAGGGTTAGGGTTAGGGTTAGTGTTAGGGTTAGCGGTTAGGAGTTAGTGTTTTATGAAGGGGTATGGTTAGAATTAGGATTGGGGTTAGAGTTAGGGTGAGGTATAGGGGTTAGGTTTCGGGGTTAGTTTTAGGGTAAAAGGATAGGATTAGAGTTACGGGTTGGGCTTAGGTTTAGGGTTAAAGTTTACTGCTTGGGTTAGGGATAGGGTTCAGGGTTAGCTTTAGGGGTTCTGGTTAGGGTTAGGTGTTAGGTTAGTGTCAGGGTTAGGTCTAGTCGTGAGGGTAAGGTTTAGGGTTAGCTTTAAGAGCTAGGGTTAGGTTTAATGGTTAGGATTAGGATTAGGGTTAAGGGTTAGGGTAAGGCTAGGGGTTAGGGTGAAGGGTTAGGGTCAAGGGTTAGGGTTTTTGTTAGGCATAGCGTTGGGGTTATAAGTAAGGGTTACTGTCAGTGTTAGGGTTGTAGGTAGGGTTACGGTTAGGGTTAGCGGTTTAGAATTAGGGTTAGGGATTAGGTGTCACAGTGATGACTAGGAGATAGGGTTATAATTATGGGATAGGGGTTGTTCTCAGGAAATGGGTTATGCATTAACGTTAGGATAAGAGGTTAAATTTAGGCGCACGGTGAGGTTTACGTGTTAAGGGGAGAAATAGGAACAGGGATGGGTGTTATGATCAGGGTTAGGGTTATCTGTTAAAGGTACTGTTTATGCTTAGCGCACGGGCCCTGTCTGCATTAGGCAGGCGGGGGGAGTTTAGGGGGCTGGGATTGTACCCGGGAACCCACTCTATCATACTCTGGGTATGGGTCCGTGGGTTTCATGCAGGACACAGTGGTAGAGCCTCCTTTCACGCATGGCATGGGAGGATTGCAGGCTTTCTAAACTCTAAGAAAGCAAGAAGTCTGAGAATTAGATTTAGGGTTAGGGTTATGGTTAGGGTTAAGGATGAAGTTTAGTGTTAGGGTGAGGGCTTAGGGTTAGGGATTAGGGTTAGGGTTAAAGGTTACTCTTAGTTTTAACGGTTACACTTTGGTTTAGGGTTGAGGTTTACGGTTAGGGTTAAGATGAGGGGTTAGGGTTTGGTACAGGGTTACGGTTAAGTGTTAGGTTTAGGGTTGAAGATTAGGATTAGGGTTAGGATTAAAGTTTAGCGTGAGAGTTAACGCTTAGGGTTAAGGTTAAGAGTTAGGGTTTAGGGTTAGTTTTAGGGTTAGAGTTATGTGCTATGGTTTGTGTTAGAGGTTAGGGTTAGGTTTACTGGTCACGGTTAGGGTTACGTTTAGGGGGTAGCATTAGGGTTAGGGTTAGGGTTAGGGTTAAGGGATAGGATTAGGGTTAAGTGTTGGGCTTAGGGTTAGGGTTTAGTGTTAAGGTTACCATTAAGGATTAGGGTTAGGGTCAGGGTTAAAGGCTTGGGTGCGGGTAATGGTTAGGGTCAGGGTTTAGGTTCACGGATAGGGTTAGTGTTAAGGGTTACGGGTAGGTTTAGGGTTCAGGGTTAGTGTTAGCATAAGGGCTTAAGGTCAGGATTAGGCGGTAGGTTAGATTTAGGGTTAGATCTAGGCGTTAGGGTAAGGGCTAGCGTTAGGGTTAAGAGATAGGGTTAGGTTTAATGCTTTGGATTAAGGTTAGGGTTTGGGGTTAAAGTAAGTGTTAGGGGTTAGGTTTAAGGATCCAAGGTTAGGGTTATTTTTAGCTGTAGTGTTAGGGTTAGGGATAAGGGATCCCATTAGCATTAAGGGTCTTCCTTACTGTAGGGTTAAGGGTTAGGCTTAGAGTTAAAGGTTAAGGTTAGTGTCAGGGTTAAGATTTAGGGTGAGGGTTAACGGTTAGGGTAAAGGTTAAGCGTTAGGTTTAGGGATTAGTGATTAGGGTTTTTGGTTAGGGTTAGGGTTAGGGTTAGTGTTAGGGTTAGCGGTTAGGAGTTAGTGTTTTATGAAGGGGTATGGTTAGAATTAGGATTGGGGTTAGAGTTAGGGTGAGGTATAGGGGTTAGGTTTCGGGGTTAGTTTTAGGGTAAAAGGATAGGATTAGTGTTACGGGTTGGGCTTAGGTTTAGGGTTAAAGTTTACTGCTTGGGTTAGGGATAGGGTTCAGGGTTAGCTTTAGGGGTTCTGGTTAGTATTAGGTGTTAGGTTAGTGTCAGGTTAGGTCTAGTCGTGAGGGTAAGGTTTAGGGTTAGCTTTAAGAGCTAGGGTTAGGTTTAATGGTTAGGATTAGGATTAGGGTTAAGGGTTAGGGTAAGGCTAGGGGTTAGGGTGAAGGGTTAGGGTCAAGGGTTAGGGTTTTTGTTAGGCATAGCGTTGGGGTTAGAAGTAAGGGTTACTGTCAGTGTTAGGGTTGTAGTTAGGGTTACGGTTAGGGTTAGCGGTTTAGAATTAGGGTTAGGGATTAGGTGTCACAGTGATGACTAGGAAATAGGGTTAGAATTATGGGATCGGGGTTGTTCTCAGGAAATGGGTTATGCATTAACGTTAGGATAAGAGGTTAAAGTTAGGCGCACGGTGAGGGTTACGTGTTAAGGGGAGAAATAGGAACAGGGATGGGTGTTATGTTCAGGGTTAGGGTTATCTGTTAAAGGTATTGTTTATGCTTAGCACACGGGCCCTGTCTGCATTAGGCGGGCGGGGGGAGTTTAGGGGGCTGGGATTGTACCCGGGAACCCACTCTATCATACTCTGGGTATGGGCCCGTGGGTTTCATGCAGGACACAGTGGTAGAGCCTCCTTTCAGGCATGGCATGGGAGGATTGCAGGCTTTCTAAACTCTAAGAAAGCAAGAAGTCTGAGAATTAGATTTAGGGTTAGGATTCTGGTTAGGGTTAAGGATGAAGTTTAGTGTTAGGGTGAGGGCTTAGGGTTAGGGATTAGGGTTAGGGTTAAAGGTTACTCTTAGGTTTAACGGTTACACTTTGGTTTAGGGTTGAGGTTTACGGTTAGGGTTAAGATGAGGGGTTAGGGTTTGGTACAGGGTTAGGGTTAAGTGTTAGGTTTAGGGTTGAAGATTAGGATTAGGGTTAGGATTAAAGGTTAACGTGAGAGTTAACGCTTAAGGTTAAGGTTAAGAGTTAGGGTTTAGGGTTAGGGTTAGGGTTAGGGTTAGTTTTAGGGTTAGAGTTATGTGCTATGGTTTGTGTTAGAGGTTAGGGTTAGGTTTACTGGTCACGGTTAGGGTTACGTTTAGGGGGTAGCATTAGGGTTAGGGTTAGGGTTAAGGGATAGGATTAGGGTTAAGTGTTGGGCTTAGGGTTAGGGTTTAGTGTTAGGTTTATCATTAAGGATTAGGGTTAGAATCAGGGTTAAATGCTTGGGTGCGGGTAATGTTTACGGTCAGGGTTAAGGTTCACGGATAGGGTTAGTGTTAAGGGTTACGGGTAGGTTTAGGGTTCAGGGTTAGTGTTAGCATTAGGGCTTAAGGTTATGATTAGGCGGTAGGTTAGATTTAGGGTTAGATCTAGGCGTTAGGGTAAGGGCTAGCGTTAGGGTTAAGAGATAGGGTTAGGTTTAATGCTTAGGATTAGGGTTAGGGTTTGGGGTTAAAGTAAGTGTTAGGGGTTAGGTTTAAGGATCCAAGGTTAGGGTTATTTTTAGCTGTAGTGTTAGGGTTAGGGATAAGGGATCCCATTAGCATTAAGGGTCTTCCTTACTGTAGGGTTAAGGGTTAGGCTTAGAGTTAAAGGTTAAGGTTAGGGTCAGTGTTAAGATTTAGGGTGAGGGTTAACAGTTAGGGTAAAGGTTAAGCGTTAGGGTTAGGGATTAGTGATTAGGGTTTTTGGTTAGTGTTAGGGTTAGCGGTTAGGAGTTAGTGTTTTATGAAGGGGTACGGTTAGAATTAGGATTGGGGTTAGAGTTAGGGTGAGGTATAGGGGTTAGGTTTAGGGGTTAGTTTTAGGGTAAAAGGATAGGATTAGGGTTACGGGTTGGGCTTAGGTTTAGGGTTAAAGTTTACTGCTGGGGTTAGGAATAGGGTTCAGGGTTAGCTTTAGGGGTTCTGGTTAGGGTTAGGTGTTAGGTTAGTGTCAGGGTTAGGTCTAGTCGTGAGGGTAAGGTTTAGGGTTAGCTTTAAGAGCTAGGGTTAGGTTTAATGGTTAGGATTAGTTTTAAGGTTAAGGTTTAGGGTAAGGCTTAGGGGTTAGGGTGAAGGGTTGGGGTCAAGGGTTAGGGTTTTTGTTAGGCATAGCGTTGGGTTTAGAAGTAAGGGTTACTGTCAGTGTTAGGGTTGTAGGTAGGGTTACGGTTAGGGTTAGCGGTTTAGAATTAGGGTTAGGGATTAGGTGTCACAGTGATGACTAGGAGATAGGGTTAGAATTATGGGATAGGGGTTGTTCTCAGGAAATGGGTTATGCATTAACGTTAGGATAAGAGGTTAAAGTTAGGCGCACGGTGAGGGTTACGTGTTAAGGGGAGAAATAGGAACAGGGTTGGGTGTTATGTTCAGGGTTAGGGTTATCTGTTAAAGGTATTGTTTATGCTTAGCGCACGGGCCCTGTCTGCATTAGGCGGGCGGGGGGAGTTTAGGGGGCTGGGATTGTACCCGGGAACCCACTCTATCATACTCTGGGTATGGGCCCATGGTTTTCATGCAGGACACAGTGGTAGAGCCTCCTTTCATGCATGGCATGGGAGGATTGCAGGCTTTCTAAACTCTAAGAAAGCAAGAAGTCTGAGAATTAGATTTAGGGTTAGGATTCTGGTTAGGGTTAAGGATGAAGTTTAGTGTTAGTGTGAGGGCTTAGGGTTAGGGATTAGGGTTAGGGTTAAAGGTTACTCTTAGGTTTAACGGTTACACTTTGGTTTAGGGTTGAGGTTTACGGTTAGGGTTAAGATGAGGGGTTAGGGTTTGGTACAGGGTTACGGTTAAGTGTTAGTTTTAAGGTTGAAGACTAGGATTAGGTTTAGGATTAAAGGTTAGCGTGAGAGTTAACGCTTAGCGTTAAGTTTAAGAGTTAGGGTTTAGGGTTAGGGTTAGGGCTGGGTTAGTTTTAGGGTTAGAGTTATGTGCTATGGTTTGTGTTAGAGGTTAGGGTTAGGTTTACTGGTCACGGTTAGGGTTACGTTTAGGGGGTAGCATTAGGGTTAGGGTTAGGGTTAGGGTTAAGGGATAGGATTAGGGTTAAGTGTTGGGCTTAGGGTTAGGTTTTAGTGTTAAGGTTACCATTAAGGATTAGGGTTAGGGTCAGGGTTAAATGCTTGGGTGCGGGTAATGTTTAGGGTCAAGGTTTAGGTTCACGGATAGGGTTAGTGTTAAGGGTTACGGGTAGGTTTAGGGTTCAGGGTTAGTGTTAGCATAAGGGCTTAAGGTTAGGATTAGGCAGTAGGTTAGATTTAGGGTTAGATCTAGGCGTTAGGGTAAGGGCTAGCGTTAGGGTTAAGAGATAGCGTTAGGTTTAATGCTTAGGATTAGGGTTAGGGTTTGGGTTAAAGTAAGTGTTAGGGGTTAGGTTTAAGGATCCAAGGTTAGGGTTATTTTTAGCTGTAGTGTTAGGGTTAGGGATAAGGGATCCCATTAGCATTAAGGGTCTTCCTTACTGTAGGGTTAAGGGTTAGGCTTAGAGTTAAAGGTTAAGGTTAGTGTCAGGGTTAAGATTTAGGGTGAGGGTTAACGGTTAGGGTAAAGGTTAAGCGTTAGGTTTAGGGATTAGTGATTAGGGTTTTTGGTTAGGGTTAGGGTTAGGGTTAGTGTTAGTGTTAGCGGTTAGGAGTTAGTGTTTTATGAAGGGGTATGGTTAGAATTAGGATTGGGGTTAGAGTTAGGGTGAGGTATAGGGGTTAGGTTTCGGGGTTAGTTTTAGGGTAAAAGGATAGGATTAGGGTTACGGGTTGGGCTTAGGTTTAGGGTTAAAGTTTACTGCTTGGGTTAGGGATAGGGTTCAGGGTTAGCTTTAGGGGTTCTGGTTAGGATTAGGTGTTAGGTTAGTGTCAGGGTTAGGTCTAGTCGTGAGGGTAAGGTTTAGGGTTAGCTTTAAGAGCTAGGGTTAGGTTTAATGGTTAGGATTAGGATTAGGGTTAAGGGTTAGGGTAAGGCTAGGGGTTAGGGTGAAGGGTTAGGGTCAAGGGTTAGGGTTTTTGTTAGGCATAGCGTTGGGGTTAGAAGTAAGGGTTACTGTCAGTGTTAGGGTTGTAGGTAGGGTTACGGTTAGGGTTAGCGGTTTAGAATTAGGGTTAGGGATTAGGTGTCACAGTGATGACTAGGAGATAGGGTTATAATTATGGGATAGGGGTTGTTCTCAGGAAATGGGTTATGCATTAACGTTAGGATAAGAGGTTAAATTTAGGCGCACGGTGAGGTTTACGTGTTAAGGGGAGAAATAGGAACAGGGATGGGTGTTATGTTCAGGGTTAGGGTTATCTGTTAAAGGTATTGTTTATGCTTAGCGCACGGGCCCTGTCTGCATTAGGCGGGCGGGGGGAGTTTAGGGGGCTGGGATTGTACCCGGGAACCCACTCTATCATACTCTGGGTATGGGCCCGTGGGTTTCATGCAGGACACAGTGGTAGAGCCTCCTTTCACGCATGGCATGGGAGGATTGCAGGCTTTCTAAACTCTAAGAAAGCAAGAAGTCTGAGAATTAGATTTAGGGTTAGGGTTATGGTTAGGGTTAAGGATGAAGTTTAGTGTTAGGGTGAGGGCTTAGGGTTAGGGATTATGGTTAGGGTTAAAGGTTACTCTTAGGTTTAACGGTTACACTTTGGTTTAGGGTTGAGGTTTACGGTTAGGGTTAAGATGAGGGGTTAGGGTTTGGTACAGGGTTACGGTTAAGTGTTAGGTTTAAGGTTGAAGATTAGGATTAGGGTTAGGATTAAAGGTTAGCGTGAGAGTTAACGCTTAGGGTTAAGGTTAAGAGTTAGGGTTTAGGGTTAGTTTTAGGGTTAGAGTTATGTGCTATGGTTTGTGTTAGAGGTTAGGGTTAGGTTTACTGGTCACGGTTAGGGTTACGTTTAGGGGGTAGCATTAGGGTTAGGGTTAGGGTTAGGGTTAAGGGATAGAATTAGGGTTAAGTGTTGGGCTTAGGGTTAGGGTTTAGTGTTAAGGTTACCATTAAGGATTAGGGTTAGGGTCAGGGTTAAATGCTTGGGTGCGGGTAATGTTTAGGGTCAGGGTTTAGGTTCACGGATAGGGTTAGTGTTAAGGGTTACGGGTAGGTTTAGGGTTCGGGGTTAGTGTTAGCATAAGGGCTTAAGGTCAGGATTAGGCGGTAGGTTAGATTTAGGGTTAGATCTAGGCGTTAGGGTAAGGGCTAGCGTTAGGGTTAAGAGATAGGGTTAGGTTTAATGCTTAGGATTAAGGTTAGGGTTTGGGGTTAAAGTAAGTGTTAGGGGTTAGGTTTAAGGATCCAAGGTTAGGGTTATTTTTAGCTGTAGTGTTAGGGTTAGGGATAAGGGATCCCATTAGCATTAAGGGTCTTCCTTACTGTAGGGTTAAGGGTTAGGCTTAGAGTTAAAGGTTAAGGTTAGTGTCAGGGTTAAGATTTAGGGTGAGGGTTAACGGTTAGGGTAAAGGTTAAGCGTTAGGTTTAGGGATTAGTGATTAGGGTTTTTGGTTAGGGTTAGGGTTAGGGTTAGTGTTAGTGTTAGCGGTTAGGAGTTAGTGTTTTATGAAGGGGTATGGTTAGAATTAGGATTGGGGTTAGAGTTAGGGTGAGGTATAGGGGTTAGGTTTCGGGGTTAGTTTTAGGGTAAAAGGATAGGATTAGTGTTACGGGTTGGGCTTAGGTTTAGGGTTAAAGTTTACTGCTTGAGTTAGGGATAGGGTTCAGGGTTAGGTTTAGGGGTTCTGGTTAGGATTAGGTGTTAGGTTTGTGTCAGGGTTAGGTCTAGTCGTGAGGGTAAGGTTTAGGGTTAGCTTTAAGAGCTAGGGTTAGGTTTAATGGTTAGGATTAGGATTAGGGTTAAGGGTTAGGGTAAGGCTAGGGGTTAGGGTGAAGGGTTAGGGTCAAGGGTTAGGGTTTTTGTTAGGCATAGCGTTGGGGTTAGAAGTAAGGGTTACTGTCAGTGTTAGGGTTGTAGTTAGGGTTACGGTTAGGGTTAGCAGTTTAGAATTAGGGTTAGGGATTAGGTGTCACAGTGATGACTAGGAAATAGGGTTAGAATTATGGGATAGGGGTTGTTCTCAGGAAATGGGTTATGCATTAACGTTAGGATAAGAGGTTAAATTTAGGCGCACGGTGAGGGTTACGTGTTAAGGGGAGAAATAGGAACAGGGTTGGGTGTTATGTTCAGGGTTAGGGTTTTCTGTTAAAGGTATTGTTTATGCTTAGCGCACGGGCCCTGTCTGCATTAGGCGGGCGGGGGGAGTTTAGGGGGCTGGGATTGTACCCGGGAACCCACTCTATCATACTCTGGGTATGGGCCCGTGGGTTTCATGCAGGACACAGTAGTAGAGCCTCCTTTCACGCATGGCATGGGAGGATTGCAGGCTTTCTAAACTCTAAGAAAGCAAGAAGTCTGAGAATTAGATTTAGGGTTAGGATTCTGGTTAGGGTTAAGGATGAAGTTTAGTGTTAGGGTGAGGGCTTAGGGTTAGGGATTAGGGTTAGGGTTAAAGGTTACTCTTAGGTTTAACGGTTACACTTTGCTTTAGGGTTGAGGTTTACGGTTAGGGTTAAGATGAGGGGTTAGGGTTTGGTACAGGGTTAGGGTTAAGTGTTAGGTTTAGGGTTGAAGATTAGGATTAGGGTTAGGATTAAAGGTTAACGTGAGAGTTAACGCTTAAGGTTAAGGTTAAGAGTTAGGGTTTAGGGTTAGGGTTAGGCTTAGGGTTAGTTTTAGGGTTAGAGTTATGTGCTATGATTTGTGTTAGAGGTTAGGGTTAGGTTTACTGGTCACGGTTAGGGTTACGTTTAGGGGGTAGCATTAGGGTTAGGGTTAGGGTTAAGGGATAGGATTAGGGTTAAGTGTTGGGCTTAGGGTTAGGGTTTAGTGTTAGGTTTATCATTAAGGATTAGGGTTAGAATCAGGGTTAAATGCTTGGGTGCGGGTAATGTTTAGGGTCAGGGTTAAGGTTCACGGATAGGGTTAGTGTTAAGGGTTACGGGTAGGTTTAGGGTTCAGGGATAGTGTTAGCATTAGGGCTTAAGGTTATGATTAGGCGGTAGGTTAGATTTAGGGTTAGATCTAGGCGTTAGGGTAAGGGCTAGCGTTAGGGTTAAGAGATAGGGTTAGGTTTAATGCTTAGGATTAGGGTTAGGGTTTGGGGTTAAAGTAAGTGTTAGGGGTTAGGTTTAAGGATCCAAGGTTAGGGTTATTTTTAGCTGTAGTGTTAGGGTTAGGGATAAGGGATCCCATTAGCATTAACGGTCTTCCTTACTGTAGGGTTAAGGGTTAGGCTTAGAGTTAAAGGTTAAGGTTAGGGTCAGTGTTAAGATTTAGGGTGAGGGTTAACAGTTAGGGTAAAGGTTAAGCGTTAGGGTTAGGGATTAGTGATTAGGGTTTTTGGTTAGTGTTAGGGTTAGCGGTTAGGAGTTAGTGTTTTATGAAGGGGTATGGTTAGAATTAGGATTGGGGTTAGAGTTAGGGTGAGGTATAGGGGTTAGGTTTAGGGGTTAGTTTTAGGGTAAAAGGATAGGATTAGGGTTACGGGTTGGGCTTAGGTTTAGGGTTAAAGTTTACTGCTGGGGTTAGGGATAGGGTTCAGGGTTAGCTTTAGGGGTTCTGGTTAGGGTTAGGTGTTAGGTTAGTGTCAGGGTTAGGTCTAGTCGTGAGGGTAAGGTTTAGGGTTAGCTTTAAGAGCTAGGGTTAGGTTTAATGGTTAGGATTAGTTTTAAGGTTAAGGGTTAGGGTAAGGCTTAGGGGTTAGGGTGAAGGGTTGGGGTCAAGGGTTAGGGTTTTTGTTAGGCATAGCGTTGGGTTTAGAAGTAAGGGTTACTGTCAGTGTTAGGGTTGTAGGTAGGGTTACGGTTAGGGTTAGCGGTTTAGAATTAGGGTTAGGGATTAGGTGTCACAGTGATGACTAGGAGATAGGGTTAGAATTATGGGATAGGGGTTGTTCTCAGGAAATGGGTTATGCATTAACGTTAGGATAAGAGGTTAAAGTTAGGCGCACGGTGAGGGTTACGTGTTAAGGGGAGAAATAGGAACAGGGTTGGGTGTTATGTTCAGGGTTAGGGTTATCTGTTAAAGGTATTGTTTATGCTTAGCGCACGGGCCCTGTCTGCATTAGGCGGGCGGGGGGAGTTTAGGGGGCTGGGATTGTACCCGGGAACCCACTCTATCATACTCTGGGTATGGGCCCGTGGGTTTCATGCAGGACACAGTGGTAGAGCCTCCTTTCACGCATGGCATGGGAGGATTGCAGGCTTTCTAAACTCTAAGAAAGCAAGAAGTCTGAGAATTCGATTTAGGGTTAGGATTCTGGTTAGGGTTAAGGATGAAGTTTAGTGTTAGGGTGAGTGCTTAGGGTTAGGGATTAGGGTTAAGGTTAAAGGTTACTCTTAGGTTTAACGGTTACACTTTGGTTTAGGGTTGAGGTTTACGGTTAGGGTTAAGATGAGGGGTTAGGGTTTGGTACAGGGTTAGGGTTAAGTGTTAGGTTTAGGGTTGAAGATTAGGATTAGGGTTAGGATTAAAGGTTAGAGTGAGAGTTAATGCTTAGGGTTAAGGTTAAGAGTTAGGGTTTAGGGTTAGGGTTAGGGTTAGTTTTAGGGTTAGAGTTAGGTGCTATGCTTTGTGTTATAGGTTAGGGTTAGGTTTTCTGGTCATGGTTAGGGTTACGTTTAGGGGTTAGCATTAGGGTTAGGTTTAGGGTTAAGGGATAGGATTAGGGTTAAGTGCTGGGCTTAGGGTTAGGGTTTAGTGTTAAGGTTAGCATTAAGGATTAGTGTTAGGGTCAGGGTTAAATGCTTGGGTGCGGGTAATGTTTAGGGTCAGGGTTAAGGTTCACGGATAGGGTTAGTGTTAAGGGTTACGGGTAGGTTTAGGGTTCAGGGTTAGTGTTAGCATTAGGGCTTAAGGATAGGATTAGGCGGTGGGTTAGATTTAGGGTTAGATCTAGGCGTTAGGGTAAGGGCTAGCATTAGGGTTAAGAGATAGGGTTAGGTTTAATGCTTAGGATTAGGGTTAGGGTTTGGGGTTAAAGTAAGTGTTAGGGGTTAGGTTTAAGGATCCAAGGTTAGGGTTATTTTTAGCTGTAGTGTTAGGGTTAGGGATAAGGGATCCCATTAGCATTAAGGGTCTTCCTTACTGTAGGGTTAAGGGTTAGGCTTAGAGTTAAAGGTTAAGGTTAGGGTCAGTGTTAAGATTTAGGGTGAGGGTTAACAGTTAGGGTAAAGGTTAAGCGTTAGGGTTAGGGATTAGTGATTAGGGTTTTTGGTTAGTGTTAGGGTTAGCGGTTAGGAGTTAGTGTTTTATGAAGGGGTATGGTTAGAATTAGGATTGGGGTTAGAGTTAGTGTGAGGTACAGGGGTTAGGTTTCGGGGTTAGTTTTAGGGTAAAAGGATAGGATTAGGGTTACGGGTTGGGCTTATGTTTAGGGTTAAAGTTTACTGCTGGGGTTAGGGATAGGGTTCAGGGTTAGCTTTAGGGGTTCTGGTTAGGGTTAGGTGTTAGGTTAGTGTCAGGGTTAGGTCTAGTCGTGAGGGTAAGGTTTAGGGTTAGCTTTAAGAGCTAGGGTTAGGTTTAATGGTTAGGATTAGTTTTAGGGTTAAGGGTTAGGGTAAGGCTTAGGGGTTAGGGTGAAGGGTTGGGGTCAAGGGTTAGGGTTTTTGTTAGGCATAGCTTTGGGGTTAGAAGTAAGGGTTACTGTCAGTGTTAGGGTTGTAGGTAGGGTTACGGTTAGGGTTAGCGGTTTAGAATTAGGGATAGGGATTATGTGTCACAGTGATGACTAGGAGATAGGGTTAGAATTATGGGATAGGGGTTGTTCTCAGGAAATGGGTTATGCATTAACGTTAGGATAAGAGGTTAAAGTTAGGCACACGGGGAGGTTTACGTGTTAAGGGGAGAAATAGGAACAGGGTTGGGTGTTATGTTCAGGGTTATGGTTATCTGTTAAAAGTATTGTTTATGCTTAGCGCACGGGCCCTGTCTGCATTAGGCTGGCGGGGGGAGTTTAGGGGGCTGGGATTGTACCCGGGAACCCACTCTATCATACTCTGGGTATGGGCCCGTGGGTTTCATGCAGAACACAGTGGTAGAGCCTCCTTTCACGCATGGCATGGGAGGATTGCAGGCTTTCTAAACTCTAAGAAAGCAAGAAGTCTGAGAATTAGATTTAGGGTTAGGATTCTGGTTAGGGTTAAGGATGAAGTTTAGTGTTAGGGTGAGGGCTTAGGGTTAGGGAATAGGGTTAGGGTTAAAGGTTACTCTTAGGTTTAACGGTTACACTTTGGTTTAGGGTTGAGGTTTACGGTTAGGGTTAAGATGAGGGGTTAGGGTTTGGTACAGGGTTAGGGTTAAGTGTTAGGTTTAGGGTTGAAGATTAGGACTAGGGTTAGGATTAAAGGTTACCGTGAGAGTTAACGCTTAGGGTTTAGGTTCAGAGTTAGGGTTTGGGTTAGGGTTAGGGTTAGGGTTAGGGTTAGTTTTAGGGTTAGAGTTATGTGCTATGGTTTGTGTTAGAGGTTAGGGTTAGGTTTTCTGGTCACGGATAGGGTTACGTTTAGGGGGTAGCATTAGGGTTAGGGTTAGCGTTAAGGGATAGGATTAGGGATAAGTGTTGGGCTTAGGGTTAGGGTTTAGTGTTAGGGTTAGCATTAAGGATTTCGGTTAAGGTCAGGGTTAAATGCTTGGGTGCGGGTAATGTTTAGGGTCAGGGTTAAGGTTCACGGATAGGGTTAGTGTTAAGGGTTCCGGGTAGGTTTAGGGTTCAGGGTTAGTGTTAGCATTAGGGCTTAAGGTTAGGATTAGGCGGTAGGTTAGATTTAGGGTTAGATCTAGGCGTTAGGGTAAGGGCTAGCGTTAGGTTTAAGAGATAGGATTAGGTTTAATGCTTAGGATTAGGGTTAGGGTTTGGGGTTAAAGTAAGTGTTAGGGGTCAGGTTTAAGGATCCAAGGTTAGGGTTATTTTTAGCTGCAGTGTTAGGGTTAGAGATAAGGGATCCCATTAGCATTAAGGGTCTTCCTTACTCTAGGGTTAAGGGTTAGGCTTAGAGTTAAAGGTTAAGGTTAGGGTCAGTGTTAAGATTTAGGGTGAGGGTTAACGGTTAGGGTAAAGGTTAAGTGTTAGGGTTAGGGATTAGTGATTAGGGTTTTTGGTTAGTGTTAGGGTTAGCGGTTAGGAGTTAGTGTTTTATGAAGGGGTATGGTTAGAATTAGGATTGGGGTTAGAGTTAGGGTGAGGTATAGGGGTTAGGTTTAGGGGTTAGTTTTAGGG
Organism: Eulemur rufifrons; assembly: GCF_041146395.1. Taxonomy (NCBI): domain Eukaryota; kingdom Metazoa; phylum Chordata; class Mammalia; order Primates; family Lemuridae; genus Eulemur; species Eulemur rufifrons. The sequence goes on along the minus strand of NW_027182822.1, from coordinate 1,676,262 downwards.
TAAAAGGATAGGATTAGGGTTACGGGTTGGGCTTAGGTTTAGGGTTAACGTTCACTGCTGGGGTTAGGGATAGGGTTCAGGGTTAGGTTTAGGGGTTCTGGTTAGGGTTAGGTGTTAGGTTAGTGTCAGGGTTAGGTCTAGTCGTGAGGGTAAGGTTTAGGGTTAGCTTTAAGAGCTAGGGTTAGGTTTAATGGTTAGGATTAGGATTAGGGTTAAGGGTTAGGGTAAGGCTTAGGGGTTAGGGTGAAGGGTTAGGTTCAAGGGTTAGGGTTTTTGTTAGGCATAGCGTTGGGGTTAGAATAAGGGTTACTGTCAGTGTTAGGGTTGTAGGTAGGGTTACGGTTAGGGTTAGCGGTTTAGAATTAGGGTTAGGGATTAGGTGTCACAGTGATGACTAGGAGATAGGGTTAGAATTATGGGATAGGGGTTGTTCTCAGGAAATCGGTTATGCATTAACGTTAGGATAAGAGGTTAAAGTTAGGCGCACGGTGAGGTTTACGTGTTAAGGGGAGAAATAGGAACAGGGTTGGGTGTTATGTTCAGGGTTAGGGTTATCTGTTAAAGGTATTGTTTATGCTTAGCGCACGGGCCCTGTCTGCATTAGGCGGGCTGGGGGAGTTTAGGGGGCTGGGATTGTACCCGGGAACCCACTCTATCATACTCTGGGTATGGGCCCGTGGGTTTCATGCAGGACACAGTGGTAGAGCCGCCTTTCACGCATGGCAAGGGAGGATTGCAGGGTTTCTAAACTCTAAGAAAGCAAGAAGTCTGAGAATTAGATTTAGGGTTAGGATTCTGGTTAGGGTTAAGGATGAAGTTTAGTGTTAGGGTGAGGGCTTAGGGTTAGGGATTAGGGTTAGGGTTAAAGGTTACTCTTAGTTTTAACGGTTACACTTTGGTTTAGGGTTGAGGTTTACGGTTAGGGTTAAGATGAGGGGTTAGGGTTTGGTACAGGGTTAGGGTTAAGTGTTAGGTTTAGGGTTGAAGATTAGGATTAGGGTTAGGATGAAAGGTTAGCGTGAGAGTTAACGCTTAGGGTTAAGGTTAAGAGTTAGGGTTTAGGGTTAGTTTTAGGGTTAGAGTTATGTGCTATGGTTTGTGTTAGAGGTTAGGGTTAGGTTTACTGGTCACGGTTAGGGTTACGTTCAGGGGGTATCATTAGGGTTATGGTTAGGGTTAGGGTTAAGGGATAGGATTAGGGTTAAGTGTTGGACTTAGGGTTAGAGTTTAGTGTTAAGGTTACCATTAAGTATTAGGGTTAGGGTCACGGTTAAATGCTTGGGTGCGGGTAATGTTTAGGGTCAGGGTTTAGGTTCACGGATAGGGTTAGTGTTAAGGGATACGGGTAGGTTTAGGGTTCAGGGTTAGTGTTAGCATTAGGGCTTAAGGTTAGGATTAGGCGGTAGGTTAGATTTAGGGTTAGATCTAGGCGATAGGGTAAGGGCTAGCGTTAGGGTTAAGAGATAGCGTTAGGTTTAATGCTTAGGATTACGGTTAGGGTTTGGGGTTAAAGTAAGTGTTAGGGGTTAGGTTTAAGGATTCAAGGTTAGGGTTATTTTTAGCTGTAGTGTTAGGGTTAGGGATAAGGGATCCCATTAGCATTAAGGGTCTTCCTTACTGTAGGGTTAAGGGTTAGGCTTAGAGTTAAAGGTTAAGGTTAGTGTCAGGGTTAAGATTTAGGGTGAGGGTTAACGGTTAGGGTAAAGGTTAAGCGTTAGGTTTAGGGATTAGTGATTAGGGTTTTTGGTTAGGGTTAGGGTTAGGGTTAGTGTTAGGGTTAGCGGTTAGGAGTTAGTGTTTTATGAAGGGGTATGGTTAGAATTAGGATTGGGGTTAGAGTTAGGGTGAGGTATAGGGGTTAGGTTTCGGGGTTAGTTTTAGGGTAAAAGGATAGGATTAGGGTTACGGGTTGGGCTTAGGTTTAGGGTTAAAGTTTACTGCTGGGGTTAGGGATGGGGTTCAGGGTTAGCTTTAGGGGTTCTGGTTAGGGTTAGGTGTTAGGTTAGTGTCAGGGTTAGGTCTAGTCGTGAGGGTAAGGTTTAGGGTTAGCTTTAAGAGCTAGGGTTAGGTTTAATGGTTAGGATTAGTTTTAAGGTTAAGGGTTAGGGTAAGGCTTAGGGGTTAGGGTGAAGGGTTGGGGTCAAGGGTTAGGGTTTTTGTTAGGCATAGCGTTGGGTTTAGAAGTAAGGGTTACTGTCAGTGTTAGGGTTGTAGGTAGGGTTACGGTTAGGGTTAGCGGTTTAGAATTAGGGTTAGGGATTAGGTGTCACAGTGATGACTAGGAGATAGGGTTAGAATTATGGGATAGGGGTTGTTCTCAGGAAATGGGTTATGCATTAACGTTAGGATAAGAGGTTTAAGTTAGGCGGACGGTGAGGGTTACGTGTTAAGGGGAGAAATAGGAACAGGGTTGGGTGTTATGTTCAGGGTTAGGGTTATCTGTTAAAGGTATTGTTTATCCTTAGCGCACGGGCCCTGTCTGCATTAGGCGGGCGGGGGGAGTTTAGGGGGCTGGGATTGTACCCGGGAACCCACTCTATCATACTCTGGGTATGGGCCCGTGGGTTTCATGCAGGACACAGTGGTAGAGCCTCCTTTCACGCATGGCTTGGGAGGATTGCAGGCTTTCTAAACTCTAAGAAAGCAAGAAGTCTGAGAATTCGATTTAGGGTTAGGATTCTGGTTAGGGTTAAGGATGAAGTTTAGTGTTAGGGTGAGGGCTTAGGGTTAGGGATTAGGGTTAAGGTTAAATGTTACTCTTAGGTTTAACGGTTACACTTTGGTTTAGGGTTGAGGTTTACGGTTAGGGTTAAGATGAGGGGTTAGGGTTTGGTACAGGGTTAGGGTTAAGTGTTAGGTTTAGGGTTGAAGATTAGGATTAGGGTTAGGATTAAAGTTTAGCGTGAGAGTTAACGCTTAGGGTTAAGGTTAAGAGTTAGGGTTCAGGGTTAGGGTTAGGGTTAGTTTTAGGGTTAGAGTTAGGTGCTATGCTTTGTGTTAGAGGTTAGGGTTAGGTTTACTGGTCATGGTTAGGGTTACGTTTAGGGGTTAGCATTAGGGTTAGGTTTAGGGTTAAGGGATAGGATTAGGGTTAACTGCTGGGCTTAGGGTTAGGGTTTAGTGTTAAGGTTAGCATTAAGGATTAGTGTTTGGGTCAGGGTTAAATGCTTGGGTGCGGGTAATGTTTAGGGTCAGGGTTAAGGTTCACGGATAGGGTTAGTGTTAAGGGTTACGGGTAGGTTTAGGGTTCAGGGTTAGTGTTAGCATTAGGGCTTAAGGTTAGGATTAGGCGGTGGGTTAGATTTAGGGTTAGATCTAGGCGTTAGGGTAAGGGCTAGCGTTAGGGTTAAGAGATAGGGTTAGGTTTAATGCTTAGGATTAGGGTTAGGGTTTGGGGTTAAAGTAAGTGTTAGGGGTTAGGTTTAAGGATCCAAGGTTAGGGTTATTTTTAGCTGTAGTGTTAGGGTTAGGGATAAGGGATCCCATTAGCATTAAGGGTCTTCCTTACTGTAGGGTTAAGGGTTAGGCTTAGAGTTAAAGGTTAAGGTTAGGGTCAGTGTTAAGATTTAGGGTGAGGGTTAACAGTTAGGGTAAAGGTTAAGCGTTAAGGTTAGGGATTAGTGATTAGGGTTTTTGGTTAGTGTTAGGGTTAGCGGTTAGGAGTTAGTGTTTTATGAAGGGGTATGGTTAGAATTAGGATTGGGGTTAGAGTTAGGGTGAGGTACAGGGGTTAGGTTTCGGGGTTAGTTTTAGGGTAAAAGGATAGGATTAGGGTTACGGGTTGGGCTTAGGTTTAGGGTTAAAGTTTACTGCTGGGGTTAGGGATAGGGTTCAGGGTTAGCTTTAGGGGTTCTGGTTAGGGTTAGGTGTTAGGTTAGTGTCAGGGTTAGGTCTAGTCGTGAGGGTAAGGTTTAGGGTTAGCTTTAAGAGCTAGGGTTAGGTTTAATGGTTAGGATTAGTTTTAGGGTTAAGGGTTAAGGTAAGGCTTAGGGGTTAGGGTGAAGGGTTGGGGTCAAGGGTTAGGGTTTTTGTTAGGCATAGCGTTGGGGTTAGAAGTAAGGGTTACTGTCAGTGTTAGGGTTGTAGGTAGGGTTACGGTTAGGGTTAGCGGTTTAGAATTAGGGATAGGGATTATGTGTCACAGTGATGACTAGGAGATAGGGTTAGAATTATGGGATAGGGGTTGTTCTCAGGAAATGGGTTATGCATTAACGTTAGGATAAGAGGTTAAAGTTAGGCGCACGGTGAGGTTTACGTGTTAAGGTGAGAAATAGGAACAGGGTTGGGTGTTATGTTCAGGGTTATGGTTATCTGTTAAAAGTATTGTTTATGCTTAGCGCACGGGCCCTGTCTGCATTAGGCGGGCGGGGGGAGTTTAGGGGGCTGGGATTGTACCCGGGAACCCACTCTATCATACTCTGGGTATGGGCCCGTGGGTTTCATGCAGAACACAGTGGTAGAGCCTCCTTTCACGCATGGCATGGGAGGATTGCAGGCTTTCTAAACTCTAAGAAAGCAAGAAGTCTGAGAATTAGATTTAGGGTTAGGATTCTGGTTAGGGTTAAGGATGAAGTTTAGTGTTAGGGTGAGGGCTTAGGGTTAGGGAATAGGGTTAGGGTTAAAGGTTACTCTTAGGTTTAACGGTTACACTTTGGTTTAGGGTTGAGGTTTACGGTTAGGGTTAAGATGAGGGGTTAGGGTTTGGTACAGGGTTAGGGTTAAGTGTTAGGTTTAGGGTTGAAGATTAGGACTAGGGTTAGGATTAAAGGTTACCGTGAGAGTTAACGCTTAGGGTTTAGGTTCAGAGTTAGGGTTTGGGTTAGGGTTAGGGTTAGGGTTAGGGTTAGTTTTAGGGTTAGAGTTATGTGCTATGGTTTGTGTTAGAGGTTAGGGTTAGGTTTACTGGTCACGGATAGGGTTACGTTTAGGGGGTAGCATTAGGGTTAGGGTTAGCGTTAAGGGATAGGATTAGGGATAAGTGTTGGGCTTAGGGTTAGGGTTTAGTGTTAGGGTTAGCATTAAGGATTTGGGTTAGGGTCAGGGTTAAATGCTTGGGTGCGGGTAATGTTTAGGGTCAGGGTTAAGGTTCACGGATAGGGTTAGTGTTAAGGGTTCCGGGTAGGTTTAGGGTTCAGGGTTAGTGTTAGCATTAGGGCTTAAGGTTAGGATTAGGCGGTAGGTTAGATTTAGGGTTAGATCTAGGCGTTAGGGTAAGGGCTAGCGTTAGGGATAAGAGATAGGTTTAGGTTTAATGCTTAGGATTAGGGTTAGGGTTTGGGGTTAAAGTAAGTGTTAGGGGTCAGGTTTAAGGATCCAAGGTTAGGGTTATTTTTAGCTGTAGTGTTAGGGTTAGAGATAAGGGATCCCATTAGCATTAAGGGTCTTCCTTACTGTAGGGTTAAGGGTTAGGCTTAGAGTTAAAGGTTAAGGTTAGGGTCAGTGTTAAGATTTAGGGTGAGGGTTAACGGTTAGGGTAAAGGTTAAGTGTTAGGGTTAGGGATTAGTGATTAGGGTTTTTGGTTAGTGTTAGGGTTAGCGGTTAGGAGTTAGTGTTTTATGAAGGGGTATGGTTAGAATTAGGATTGGGGTTAGAGTTAGGGTGAGGTATAGTGGTTACGTTTAGGGGTTAGTTTTAGGGTAAAAGGATAGGATTAGGGTTACGGGTTGGGCTTAGGTTTAGGGTTAAAGTTCACTGCTGGGGTTAGGGATAGGGTTCAGGGTTAGGTTTAGGGGTTCTGATTAGGGTTAGGTGTTAGGTTAGTGTCAGGGTTAGGTCTAGTCGTGAGGGTAAGGTTTAGGGTTAGCTTTAAGAGCTAGGGTTAGGTTTAATGGTTAGGATTAGGATTAGGGTTAAGGGTTAGGGTAAGGCTTAGGGGTTAGGGTGAAGGGTTAGGGTCAAGGGTTAGGGTTTTTGTTAGGCATAGCGTTGGGGTTAGAAGTAAGGGTTACTGTCAGTGTTAGGGTTGTAGGTAGGGTTACGGTTAGGGTTAGCGGTTTAGAATTAGGGTTAGGGATTAGGTGTCACAGTGATGACTAGGAGATAGGGTTAGAATTATGGGATAGGGGTTGTTCTCAGGAAATCGGTTATGCATTAACGTTAGGATAAGAGGTTAAAGTTAGGCGCACGGTGAGGTTTACGTGTTAAGGGGAGAAATAGGAACAGGGTTGGGTGTTATGTTCAGGGTTAGGGTTATCTGTTAAAGGTATTGTTTATGCTTAGCGCACGGGCCCTGTCTGCATTAGGCGGGCGGGGGGAGTTTGGGGGCTGGGATTGTACCCGGGAACCCACTCTATCATACTCTGGGTATGGGCCCGTGGGTTTCATGCAGGACACAGTGGTAGAGGCGCCTTTCACGCATGGCAAGGGAGGATTGCAGGGTTTCTAAACTCTAAGAAAGCAAGAAGTCTGAGAATTAGATTTAGGGTTAGGATTCTGGTTAGGGTTAAGGATGAAGTTTAGTGTTAGGGTGAGGGCTTAGGGTTAGGGATTAGGGTTAGGGTTAAAGGTTACTCTTAGTTTTAACGGTTACACTTTGGTTTAGGGTTGAGGTTTACGGTTAGGGTTAAGATGAGGGGTTAGGGTTTGGTACAGGGTTAGGGTTAAGTGTTAGGTTTAGGGTTGAAGATTAGGATTAGGGTTAGGATGAAAGGTTAGCGTGAGAGTTAACGCTTAGGGTTAAGGTTAAGAGTTAGGGTTTAGGGTTAGTTTTAGGGTTAGAGTTATGTGCTATGGTTTGTGTTAGAGGTTAGGGTTAGGTTTACTGGTCACGGTTAGGGTTAATTTTAGGGGGTAGCATTAGGGTTAGGGTTAGGGTTAAGGGATAGGATTAGGGTTAAGTGTTGGGCTTAGGGTTAGGGTTTAGTGTTAAGTTTATCATTAAGGATTAGGGTTAGAGTAAGGGTTAAATGCTTGGGTGCGGGTAATGGTTAGGGTCAGGGTTTAGGTTCACGAATTGGGTTAGTGTTAAGGGTTACGGGTAGGTTTAGGGTTCAGGGTTAGTGTTAGCATTAGGGCTTAAGGTTAGGATTAGGCGGTAGGTTAGATTTAGGGTTAGATCTAGGCGTTAGGGTAAGGGCTAGCGTTAGGGTTAAGAGATAGGGTTAGGTTTAATGCTTAGGATTAGGGTTATGGTTTGGGGTTAAAGTAAGTGTTAGGGGTTAGGTTTAAGGATCCAAGGTTAGGGTTATTTTTAGCTGTAGTGTTAGGGTTAGGGATAAGGGATCCCATTAGCATTAAGGGTCATCCTTACTGTAGGGTTAAGGGTTAGGCTTAGAGTTAAAGGTTAAGGTTAGGGTCAGTGTTAAGATTTAGGGTGAGGGTTAACGGTTAGGGTAAAGGTTAAGCATTAGGGTTAGGGATTAGTGATTAGGGTTTTTGGTTAGTGTTAGGGTTAGCGGTTAGGAGTTAGTGTTTTATGAAGGGGTATGTTTAGAATTAGGATTGGGGTTAGAGTTAGGGTGAGGTATAGGGGTTAGGTTTAGGGGTTAGTTTTAGGGTAAAAGGATAGGATTAGGGTTACGGGTTGGGCTTAGGTTTAGGGTTAAAGTTTACTGCTAGGGTTAGGGATAGGGTTCAAGGTTAGCTTTAGGGGTTCTGGTTAGCGTTAGGTGTTAGGTTAGTGTCAGGGATAGGTCTAGTCGTGAGGGTAAGGTTTAGGGTTAGCCTTAAGAGCTAGGGTTAGGTTTAATGGTTAGGATTAGGATTAGGGTTAAGGGTTAGGGTAAGGCTTAGGGGTTAGGGTGAAGGGTTAGGGTCAAGGGTTAGGGTTTTTGTTAGGCATAGCGTTCGGGTTAGAAGTAAGGGTTACTGTCAGTGTTAGGGTTGTAGGTAGGGTTACGGTTAGGGTTAGCGGTTTAGAATTAGGGTTAGGGATTAGGTGTCACAGTGATGACTAGGAGATAGGGTTAGAATTATGGGATAGGGGTTGTTCTCAGGAAATGGGTTATGCATTAACGTTAGGATAAGAGGTTAAAGTTAGGCGCACGGTGAGGTTTACATGTTAGTGGGAGAAATAGGAACAGCGTTGGGTGTTATGTTCAGGGTTAGGGTTATCTGTTAAAGGTATTGTTTATGCTTAGCGCACGGGCCCTGTCTGCATTAGGCGGGCGGGGGGAGTTTAGGGGGCAGGGATTGTACCCGGGAACCCACTCTATCATACTCTGGGTATGGGCCCGTGGGTTTCATGCAGGACACAGTGGTAGAGCCTCCTTTCACGCATGGCATGGGAGGATTGCAGGCTTTCCAAACTCTAAGAAAGCAAGAAGTCTGAGAATTAGATTTAGGGTTAGGATTCTGGTTAGGGTTAAGGATGAAGTTTAGTGTTAGGGTGAGGGCTTAGGGTTAGGGAATAGGGTTAGGGTTAAAGGTTACTCTTAGGTTTAACGGTTACACTTTGCTTTAGGGTTGAGGTTTACTGTTAGGGTTAAGATGAGGGGTTAGGGTTTGGTACAGGGTTAGGGTTAAGTGTTAGGTTTAGGGTTGAAGATTAGGATTAGGGTTAGGATTAAAGGTTAGCGTGAGAGTTAACGCTTAAGGTTAAGGTTAAGAGTTAGGGTTTAGGGTTAGGGTTAGGGTTAGTTTTAGGGTTAGAGTTATGTGCTATGGTTTGTGTTAGAGGTTAGGGTTAGGTTTACTGGTCACGGTTAGGGTTACGTTTAGGGGGTAGCATTAGGGTTAGGGTTAGGGTTAAGGGATAGGATTAGGGTTAAGTGTTGGGCTTAGGGTTAGGGTTTAGTGTTAGGTTTATCATTAAGGATTAGGGTTAGAATCAGGGTTAAATGCTTGGGTGCGGGTAATGTTTAGGGTCAGGGTTAAGGTTCACGGATAGGGTTAGTGTTAAGGGTTACGGGTGGTTTTAGGGTTCAGAGTTAGTGTTAGCATTAGGGCTTAAGGTTAGGATTAGGCGGTAGGTTAGATTTAGGGTTAGATCTAGGCGTTAGGGTAAGGGCTAGCGTTAGGGTTAAGAGATAGGGTTAGGTGTAAAGCTTAGGATTAGCTTTAGGGTTTGGGGTTAAAGTAAGTGTTAGGGGTTAGGTTTAAGGATCCAAGGTTAGGGTAATTTTTAGCTGTAGTGTTAGGGTTAGGGATAAGGGATCCCATTAGCATTAAGGGTCTTCCTTACTGTAGGGTTAAGGGTTAGGCTTAGAGTTAAAGGTTAAGGTTAGGGTCATTGTTAAGATTTAGGGTGAGGGTTAACGGTTAGGGTAAAGGTTAAGCGTTAGGGTTAGGGATTAGTGATTAGGGTTTTTGCTTAGTGTTAGGGTTAGCGGTTAGGAGTCAGTGTTTTATGAAGGGGTATGGTTAGAATTAGGATTGGGGTTAGAGTTAGGGTGAGGTATAGGGGTTAGGTTTAGGGGTTAGTTTTAGGGTAAAAGGATAGGATTAGGGTTACGGGTTGGGCTTAGGTTTAGGGTTAAAGTTTACTGCTGGGGTTAGGGATAGGGTTCAGGGTTATCTTTAGGGGTTCTCGTTAGGGTTAAACGCTGAACTCCTGCAAATAAATTTCAACGTATTGGTTAATTGAAAAGCTCTGCGGCATACTTCTTGGAACAAGCCAGTTACCTGTTCCCACGGAAAGAGGAGTATATAGAACCATGGTGGATTTCCAGCTGATGAAGTAAAGGATTATTAAAGGAACGGGATGACCATGGGGATCATCGTCAATTCTCTGAAACAGAATCTGCCCTTTTCACCTGCCAAACACATGCCCACTTCTCCTCTCTAGGGATAATAAAAACTAACCAGCGAACTGACAGAGGGCCTGACCCCCCCATCCACATCGACCACACACACAAAAAAACCGTACCCTCCAGCTACTAATTATAATGCTAACTTGCAAAATTTCGCTGCATTTTAAAACAATGGAAAAATGGTGGTGGGATGATACTTAGAAGAATGGCTTCTTGTCTGTCTCCACTAACAAAAATAGGCAACACCAAGTCAGCTACTCCTCAGCTTAGTTATGTCCGTGGCACCCTTCTTGGGTTTCAGGAGGCACATACAAACGTTAGCAAAATTATGGTGAAACGCTGAAAACCTGCAAATAATTTTCAACGTACTGGCTAATTTGAAAACTCTCCAGCATACTTCTTGGAACAAGCCAGGTACCTGTGCTCACGCATAGAGGAGTATATAGAAACATGGTGGAATCCCAGCTGATGAAGCAAAGGATTCTTAAAGGAATGAGATGACCATGCGGATCCTGTTTAATTCTCTGAAACAGAATCCGCACTTTTCACCTGCCAAACACATGCGCACTTCTCCTCTCTGGGGATAATAAAAACCAACCAGTGAATTGACAGATGGCCTGACCAACCCATCCACACTGACCCCACAAAAAAAAAAAAAGTACCCTCCAGCTACTAATTATAATGATAAATTTCCAAATTTCCCTTCATTTTTAAACAATGGAAAAATGATGGTGGGATGATACTTAGAAGAATGGCTTCCAGTCAGTCTCCACTAACAAAAATAGGCAACACCAAGTGAGCTACTCCTCAGCATACTTATGTCCGTGGCAGCCATATTGGGTTTCAGGAGACACATACAAACGTTATAAGAATTATGGTGAAACGCTGAAAACCTGCAAATAATTTTCAACGTACTGCTTAATTGAAAAGCTCTGCGGCATACTTCTTGGAACAAGCCAATTACCTGTGCCCATGCATAGAGGAGTATATAGAACCATGGTGGATTCCCAGGTGATGAAGCAAAAGTTTCCTAAAGGAACGGGATGAGCATGCGGATCCTGTTTCATTCTCTGAAACAGAATCCGAACTTTTCACCTGCCAAACACATGTCCACTTCTCCTCTCTGGGGATAATAAAAACTAACCAGCGAACTGACAGAGGGCCTGACCCCCCCATCCACATCGTCCACACACACAAAAAAACCGTACCCTCCAGCTACTAATTATAATGCTAACTTGCAAAATTTCCCTGCCTTTTAAAACAATGGAAAAATGGTGGTGGGATGATACTTAGAAGAATGGCTTCTTGTCTGTCTCCACTAACAAAAATAGGCAACACCAAGTCAGCTACTCCTCAGCATAGTTATGTCCGTCGCAGCCTTCTTGGGTTTCAGGAGGCACATACAAACGTTATCAAAATTATGGTGAAATGCTGAAAACCTGCAAATAATTTTCAACGTACTGGTTAATTTGAAAACTCTCCAGCATACTTCCTGGAACAAGCCAGGTACCTGTGTCCACGCAAAGTGGAGTATATAGAACCATGGTGGATTTCCAGCTGATGAAGTAAAGGATTATTAAAGGAACGGGATGACCATGGGGATCATCGTTAATTCTGTGAAACAGAATCCGCCCTTTTCACCTGCCAAACACATGCCCACATCTCCTCTCTGCGGATAATAAAAACTAACCAGCGAACTGACAGAGGGCCTGACCCCCCCATCCACATCGACCACACACAAAAAAAAAACCGTACCCTCCAGCTACTAATTATAATGCTAACTTGCAAAATTTCCCTGCATTTTAAAACAATGGAAAAATGGTGGTGGGATGATACTTAGAAGAATGGCTTCTTGTCTGTCTCCACTAACAAAAATAGGCAACACCAAGTCAGCTACTCCTCAGCATAGTTATGTCCGTCACAGCCTTCTTTGGTTTCAGGTGGCACAAACAAACGTTATCACAATTATGGTGAAACGCTGAACACCTACTAATAATTTTCAACGTAGTGGTTAATTGAAAAGCTCTGCGGCATACTTCTTGGAACAAGCTAGTTACCTGTTCCCACGCAAAGAGGAGTATATAGAACTATGGTGGATTTCCAGCTGATGAAGTAAAGGATTATTAAAGGAACGGGATGACCATGGGGATCATCGTTAATTCTCTGAAACAGAATCCGCCCTTTTCACCTGCCAAACACATGCCCACTTCTCCTCTCAGGGGATAATAAAAACTAACCAGCGAATTGACAGAGGGCCTGACCCCCCCATCCACATCGACCAGACAAAAAAAAAAAAAAACGTACCCTCCAGCTACTAATTATAATGCTAACTTGCAAAATTTCCCTCCTTTTTAAAACAATGGAAAAATGGTGGTGGGATGATACTTAGAAGAATGGCTTCTTGTCCGTCTCCACTAACAAAAATAGGCAACACCAAGTCAGCTACTCCTCAGCATAGTTATGTCCGTCGCCGCCTTCTTGAGTTTCAGGAGGCACAAACAAACGTTATCACAATTATGGTGAAACGCTGAACACCTGCAAATAATTTTCAACGTAGTGGTTAATAGAAAAGCTCAGTGGCATACTTCTTGGAACAAGCCAGGTACCTGTGCCCATGCATAGAGGAGTATATAGAATCATGGTGGAATCCCAGCTCATGAAGCAAAGGATTCTTAAAGGAATGAGATGACCATGCGGATCCTGTTTAATTCTCTGAAACAGAATCCGCACTTTTCACCTGCCAAACACATGCCCACTTCTCCTCTCTGGGGATAATAAAAACAAACCAGTGAATTGACAGATGGCCTGACCAACCCATCCACACTGACCCCACAAAAAAAAAAAAGTACCCTCCAGCTACTAATTATAATGATAACTTGCAAAATTTCCCTGCATTTTTAAACAATAGAAAAATGATGGTGGGATGATACATAGAAGAATGGCTTCCAGTCAGTCTCCACTAACAAAAATAGGCAACACGAAGTCAGCTACGCCTCAGCATACTTATGTCCGTGGCAGCCATATTGGGTTTCAGGAGACACATACAAACGTTATAAGAATTATGGTGAAACGCTGAAAACCTGCAAATGATTTTCAACGTACTGCTTAATTGAAAAGCTCTGCGGCATACTTCTTGGAACAAGCTAGTTACCTGTGCCCACACATAGAGGAGTATATAGAACCATTGTGGATTCCCACCTGATGAAGCAAATTTTTCTAAAGGAACGGGAGGAGCATGCGGATCCTGTATCATTCTCTGAAACAGAATCCGCACCTTTCACCTGCCAAACACATGCCCACTACTCTTCTCTGGGGATAATAAAAACAAACCAGCGATCTGACAGAGGGCCTGAACACCCATCCTGACCGAACCCACAAAAAAAAAAAGGACCCTCCAGCTACTAATTATAATGCCAATTGGCAAAATTTCCCTGCATTTTTAAACAATGGAGAAATGATGGTGGGATGATACTTAGAAGAATGGCTTCTTGTCAGTCTCCACTGACAAAAATAGGCAACACCAAGTCAGCTACGCCTCAGCATAGTTATGTCCGTAGCAGCCATATTTGGTTTCAGTAGGCACATACACACGTTATCACAATTATGGTGAAACGCTGAAAACCTGCAAAGGATTTTCAACATACTGGTTAATTGAAAAGCTCTGAGGCATACTTCTTGGAACAAGCCAGTTTTCTGTGCCCACGCATAGAGAAGTATATAGAACCATGGTGGATTCCCAGCTCATGAAGCAAAGGATTCTTAAAGGAACTGGATTACCATGCGGATCCTGTTTAATTCTCTGAAACAGATCCGCAGTTTTCACCTGCAATACTAATACCCACTTCCCCTCTCTGGGGATAATAAAAACAAACCAGCGAACTGACAGACGGCCTTACCAACCCATCCACACTGACCCCACAAAAAAAAAATAGTACCCTCCAGCTACTAATTATAATTCTAACTTGCAAAATTTCCCTACATTGTTAAACAATGGAAAAATGATGGTGGGATGATACTTAGAAGAATGGCTTCTTGTCAGTCTCCACTAACAAAAATAGGCAACACCAAGTCAGCTACTCCTCAGCATAGTTATGTCCGTCGCAGCCTTCTTGGGTTTCAGGAGGCACAAACAAACGTTATCACAATTATGGTGAATCGCTGAACACCTGCAAATAACTTTCAACGTAGTGGTTAATTGAAAAGCTCTGCGGCATACTTCTTGGAACAAGCCAGTTACCTGTTCCCACGCAAAGAGGAGTATATAGAACCATGGTGGATTTCCAGCTGATGAAGTAAAGGATTATTAAAGGAACGCGATGACCATGGGGATCATCGTTAATTCTCTGAAACAGAATCCGCCCTTTTCACCTGCCAAACACATGCCCCCTTCTCCTCTCTGGGGATAATAAATACTAACCAGCGAACTGACAGAGGGCCTGACCCCCCCATCCACATCGACCACACACAAAAAAAAAAAACCGTACCCTCCAGCTACTAATTATAATGCGAACTTGCAAAATTTCCCTGCATTTTAAAACAATGGAAAAATGGTGGTGGGATGATACTTAGAAGAATGGCTTCTTGTCAGTCTCCACTAACAAAAATATGCAACACCAAGTCAGCTACGCCTCAGCATAGTTATGTACGTCGCAGCCTTCTTGTGTTTCAGGAGGCACAAACAAACGTTATCACAATTATGGTGAAACGCTGAACACTTGCAAATAATTTTCAACGTAGTGGTTAATTGAAAAGCTCTGCGGCATACTTCTTGGAACAAGCCAGTTACCTGTTCACACGCAAAGAGGAGTATATAGAACCATGGTGGATTTCCAGCTGATGAAGTAAAGGATTATTAAAGGAACGGGATGATCATGGGGATCATCGTTAATTCTCTGAAACAGAATCCGCCCTTTTCACCTGCCAAACACATGCCCACTTCTCCTCTCTGGGGATAATAAAAACTAACCAGCGAACTGACAGAGGGCCTGACCACCCCATCCACATCGACACACACACAAAAAAACCGTACCCTCCAGCTACTAATTATAATGCTAACTTGCAAAATTTCCCTGCCTTTTAAAACATTGGAAAAATGGTGGTGGCATGATACTTAGAAGAATGGCTTCTTGTCAGTCTCCACTGACAAAAATAGGCAACACCAAGTCAGCTACGCCTCAGCATAGTTATGTCCGTAGCAGCCATATTTGGTTTCAGTAGGCACATACACACGTTATCACAATTATGGTGAAATGCTGAAAACCTGCAAAGGATTTTCAACATACTGGTTAATTGAAAAGCTCTGAGGCATACTTCTTGGAACAAGCCAGTGTCCTGTGCCCACGCATAGAGAAGTATATAGAACCATGGTGGATTCCGAGCTCATGAAGCAAAGGATTCTTAAAGGAACGGGATTAGCATGCGGATCCTGTTTAATTCTCTGTAACAGATCCGCAGTTTTCACCTGCTATACTAATACCCACTTTTCCTCTCTGGGGATAATAAAAACAAACCAGCGAAGTGACAGAGGGCCTGACCAACACATCCACACCGACCCCACAGGAAAAAAAAAAAAAAAAAAAAAAAACACCGTAGCCTCCAGCTACTAATTATAATGCTAATTTGCAAAATTTTCCTGAATTTTTAAACAATGGGGAAATGGTGGTGGGATGATACTTAGAAGAATGGCTTCTTGTCAGTCTCCACTGACAAAACTAGGCAACACCAAGTCAGCTACTCCTCAGCATAGTTATGTCCGTCGCAGCCTTCTTGGGTTTCAAGAGGCACATACACACGTTATCACAATTATCGTGAAACGCTGAAAACCTGCAAATAATTTTCAACGTACAGGTTAATTTGAAAACTCTCCAGCATACTTCTTGGAACAAGCCAGGTACCTGTGCCCACGCATAGAGGAGTATATAGAAACATGGTGGAATCCCAGCTGATGAAGAAAGGATTCTTAAAGGAATGAGATGACCATGCGGATCCTGTTTAATTCTCTGAAACAGAATCCGCACTTTTCACCTGCCAAACACATGCCCACTACTCTTCTCTGGGGATAATAAAAACAAACCAGCGATCTGACAGAGGGCCTGAACATCCATCCTGACCGACCCCCCCAAAAAAAAAGTACCCTCCAGCTACTAATTATAATGCCACATTGCAAAATTTCCCTGCATTTTTAAACAATGGGGAAATGATGTGGGATGATACTTAGAAGAATGGCTTCTTGTCAGTCTCCACTGACAAAAATAGGCAACACCAAGTCAGCTAGGCCTCAGCAGAGTTATGTCCATAGCAGCCATATTTGGTTTCAGTAGGCACATACACACGTTATCACAATTATGGTGAAACACTGAAAACCTGCAAAGGATTTTCAACATACTGGTTAATTGAAAAGCTCTGAGGCATACTTCTTGGAACAAGCCAGTTTCCTGTGCCCACGCATGGAGAAGTATATAGAACCATGGTGGATTTCCAGCTCATGAAGCAAAGGATTCTTAAAGGAAAGGGATTACCATGCGGATCCTGTTTAATTCTCTGAAACAGATCCGCAGTTTTCACCTGCCATACTAATACCCACTTCTCCTCTCTGGGGATAATAAAAACAAACCAGCGAACTGACAGAGGGCCTGACCAACACATCCACAGAGACCCCATAGGAAAAAAAAAAAACAAAAAACACCGTAGCCTCCAGCTACTAATTATAATGCTAACTTGCAAAATTTTCTTGCATTTTTAAACAATGGAAAAATGGTGGTGGGATGATACTTAGAAGAATGGCTTCTTGTCAGTCTCCACTAACAAAAATAGGCAACACCAAGTCAGCTACTCCTCAGCATAGTTATGTCCGTCGCAGCCTTCTTGGGTTTCAGGAGGCACAAACAAACGTTATCACAATTATGGTGAAACGCTGAACACCTGCAAATAATTTTCACCGTAGTGGTTAATTGAAAAGCTCTGCGGCATACTTCTTGGAACAAGCCAGTTACCGGTTCCCACGCAAAGAGGAGTATATAGAACCATGGTGGATTTCCAGCTGATGAAGTAAAGGATTATTAAAGGAACGGGATGACCATGGGGATCATCGTTAATTCTCTGAAACAGAATCCGCCCTTTTCACCTGCCAAACACATGCCCACTTCTCCTCTCTGGGGATAATAAATACTAACCAGCGAACTGACAGAGGGCCTGACCCCCCCATCCACATCGACCACACACACAAAAAAAAAAACGTACCCTCCAGCTACTAATTATAATGCTAACTTGCAAAATTTCCCTGCATTTTAAAACAATGGAAAACTGGTGGTGGGATGATACTTAGAAGAATGGCTTCTTGTCAATCTCCACTAACAAAAATAGGCAACACCAAGTCAGCTACTCCTCAGCATAGTTATGTCCGTCGCAGCCTTCTTGGGTTTCAGGAGGCACATAAAAACGTTATCAAAATTATGGTGAAACGCTGAAAACCTGCAAATAATTTTCAACGTACTGGTTAATTTGAAAACTCTCCAGCATACTTCTTGGAACAAGCCAGGTACCTGTGCCCACGCATAGAGGAGTATATAGAAACATGGTGGAATCCCAACTGATGAAGCAAAGGATTCTTAAAGGAATGAGATGACCATGCGGATCCTGTTTAATTCTCTGAAACAGAATCCGCCCTTTTCACCTGCCAAACACATGCCCACTACTCTTCTCTGGGGATAATAAAAACAAACCAGCGATCTGACAGAGGGCCTGAACACCCATCCTGACCGACCCCACAAAAAAAAAAGTACCCTCCAGCTACTAATTATAATGTCAATTTGCAAAATTTCCCTGCATTTTTAAACAAAGGACAAATGATGGTGGAATGATACTTAGAAGAATGGCTTCTTGTCAGTCTCCACTAACAAAAATAGGCAACACCAAGTCAACTAGGCTCAACATACTTATGTCCGTCGCAGCCTTCTTGGGTTTCAGGAGGCACAAACAAACGTTATCACAATTATGGTGAAACGCTGAACACCTGCAAATAATTTTCAACGTAGTGGTTAATTGAAAAGCTCTGCGGAATACTTCTTGGAACAAGCCAGTTACCTGTTCCCACACAAAGAGGAGTATAGAGAACCATGGTGGATTTCCAGCTGATGAAGTAAAGGATTATGAAAGGAACGGGATGACCATGGGGATCATCGTTAATTCTCTGAAACAGAATCCGCCTTTTTCACCTGCCAAACACATGCCCACTTCTCCTCTCTGGGGATAATAAAAACTAACCAGCGAACTGACAGAGGGCCTGACACCCCCATCCACATCGACCACACACAAAAAAAACCGTACCCTCCAGCTACTAATTATAATGCTAACTTGCAAAATTTCCCTGCATTTTAAAACAATGGAAAAATGGTGGTGGGATGATACTTAGAAGAATGGCTTCTTGTCTGTCTCCACTAACAAAAATAGGCAACACCAAGTCAGCTACTCCTCAGCATAGTTATGTCCGTCGCAGCCTCTTCAGTTTCAGGAGGCACATACAAACGTTATCAAAATTATGGTGAAACGCTGAAAACCTGCTAATAATTTTCAACGTACTGCTTAATTGAAAAGCTCTGCGCCATACTTCTTGGAACAAGCCAGTTACCTGTGCCCAAAAATAGAGGAGTATATAGAACCATGGTGGATTCCCAGCTGATGAAGCAAAAGTTTCCTAAAGGAACGGGATGAGCATGCGGATCCTGTTTCATTCTCTGAAACAGAATCCGAACTCTTCACCTGCCAAACACATGCCCACTTCTCCTCTCTGGGGATAATAAAAACTAACCAGCGAACTGACAGAGGGCCTGACCCCCCCATCCACATCGACCACACACAAAAGAAAAACCGTTCCCTCCAGCTACTAATTATAATGCTAACTTTCAAAATTTCCCTGCATTTTAAAACAATGGAAAAATGGTGGTGGGATGATACTTAGAAGAATGGCTTCTTGTCTGTCTCTACTAACAAAAATAGGCAACACCAAGTCAGCTACTCCTTAGCATAGTTATGTCCGTCACAGACTTCTTGGGTTTCAGGAGGCACATACAAACTTTATCAAAATTATGGTGAAACGCTGAAAACCTGCAAATAATTTTCAACGTACTCGTTAATTTGAAAACTCTCCAGCATACTTCTTGGAACAAGCCAGGTACCTGTTCCCACGCAAAGAGGACTATATAGAACCATGGTGGATTTCCAGCTGATGAAGTAAAGGATTATTAAAGGAACGGGATGACCATGGGGATCATCTTTAATTCTCTGAAACAGAATCTGCCCTTTTCACCTGCCAAACACATGCCCACTTCTCCTCTCTGGGTATAATAAAAACTAACCATCGAACTGACAGAGGGCCTGACCCCCACCATCCACATCGACCACACACACAATAAAAAACGTACCCTCCAGCTACTAATTATAATGCTAACTTGCAAAATTTCCCTGCATTTTAAAACAATGGAAAAATGGTGGTGGGATGATACTTAGAAGAATGGCTTCTTGTCTGTCTCCACTAACAAAAATAGGCAACACCAAGTCAGCTACGCCTCAGCATAGTTATGTCCGTAGCAGCCATATTTGGTTTCACTAGGCACATACACACGTTATCACAATTATGGTGAAACGCTGAAAACCTGCAAAGGATTTTCAACATACTGGTTAATTGAAAAGCTCTGAGGCATACTTCTTGGAACAAGCCAGTTACCTGTTCCCACGCAAAGAGGAGTATAGAGAACCATGGTGGATTTCCAGCTGATGAAGTAAAGGATTATTAAAGGAACGGGATGACCATGGGGATCATCGTTAATTCTCTGAAACAGAATCCGCCCTTTTCACCTGCCAAACACATGCCCACTTCTCCTCTCTGGGGATAATAAAAACTAACCAGCGAACTGACAGAGGGCCTGACCCCCCCATCCACATCGACCACACACAAAAAAAAAAAAAAACCGTACCCTCCAGCTACTAATTATAATGCTAACTTGCAAAATTTCCCTGCATTTTAAAACAATGGAAAAATGGTGGTGGGATGATACTTAGAAGAATGGCTTCTTGTCAGTCTCCACTAACAAAAATAGGCAACACCAAGTCAGCTACTCCTCAGCATAGTTATGTCCGTCGCAGCCTTCTTGGGTTTCAGGAGGGACATACAAACGTTATCAAAATTATGGTGAAACGCTGAACACCTGCAAATAATTTTCAACGTACTGGATAATTTGAAAACTCTCCAGCATACTTCTTGGAACAAGACAGGTACCTGTGCCCACGCATAGAGGAGTATATAGAAACATGGTGGAATCCCAGCTGATGAAGCAAAGGATTCTTAAAGGAATAAGATGACCATGCGGATCCTGTTTAATTCTCTGAAACAGATTCCGCCCTTTTCACCTGCCAAACACATGCCCACTACTCTTCTCTGGGGATAATAAAAACAAACCAGCGATCTGACAGAGGGCCTGAACACCCATCGTGACCGACCCCACAAAACAAAAAAGTACCCTCCAGCTACTAATTATAATGCCAATTTGCAAAATTTCCCTGCATTTTTAAACATTGGAGAAATGATGGTGGGATGATTCTTAGAAGAATGGCTTCTTGTCAGTCTCCCTGACAAAAATAGGCAACACCAAGTCAGCTACGCCTCAGCATAGTTATGTCCGTAGCAGCCATATTTGGTTTCACTAGGCACATACACACGTTATCACAATTATGGTGAAACGCTGAAAACCTGCAAAGGATTTTCAACATACTGGTTAATTGAAAAGCTCTGAGGCATACTTCTTGGAACAAGCCAGTTACCTGTTCCCACGCAAAGAGGAGTATAGAGAACCATGGTGGATTTCCAGCTGATGAAGTAAAGGATTATTAAAGGAACGGGATGACCATGGGGATCATCGTTAATTCTCTGAAACAGAATCCGCCCTTTTCACCTGCCAAACACATGCCCACTTCTCCTCTCTGGGGATAATAAAAACTAAACAGCGAACTGACAGAGGGCCTGACCCCCCCATCCACATCGACCACACACAAAAAAAAAAAAAACCGTACCCTCCAGCTACTAATTATAATGCTAACTTGCAAAATTTCCCTGCATTTTAAAACAATGGAAAAATGGTGGTGGGATGAGACTTAGAAGAATGGCTTCTTGTCAGTCTCCACTAACAAAAATAGGCAACACCAAGTCAGCTACTCCTCAGCATAGTTATGTCCGTCACAGCCTTCTTGGGTTTCAGGAGGGACATACAAACGTTATCAAAATTATGGTGAAACGCTGAACACCTGCAAATAATTTTCAACGTACTGGATAATTTGAAAACTCTCCAGCATACTTCTTGGAACAAGACAGGTACCTGTGCCCACGCATAGAGGAGTATATAGAAACATGGTGGAATCCCAGCTGATGAAGCAAAGGATTCTTAAAGGAATAAGATGACCATGCGGATCCTGTTTAATTCTCTGAAACAGAATCCGCCCTTTTCACCTGCCAAACACATGCCCACTACTCTTCTCTGGGGATAATAAAAACAAACCAGCGATCTGACAGAGGGCCTGAACACCCATCCTGACCGACCCCACAAAACAAAAAAGTACCCTCCAGCTACTAATTATAATGCCAATTTGCAAAATTTCCCTGCATTTTTAAACATTGGAGAAATGGTGGTGGGATGATTCTTAGAAGAATGGCTTCTTGTCAGTCTCCACTGATAAAAATAGGCAACACCAAGTCAGCTACGCCTCAGCATAGTTATGTCCGTAGCAGCCATATTTGGTTTCAGTAGGCACATACACACGTTATCACAATTATGGTGAAACGCTGAAAACCTGCAAAGGGTTTTCAACATACTGGTTCATTGAAAAGCTCTGAGGCATACTTATTGGAACAAGCCAGTTTCCTGTGCCCACGCATAGAGAAGTATATAGAACCATGGTGGATTCCCAGCTCATGAAGCAAAAGATTCTTAAAGGAACGGGTTTACCATGGGGATCCTGTTTAATTCTCTGAAACAGATCCGCAGTTTTCACCTGCCATACTAATACCCACTTCTCCTCTCTGGGAATAATAAAAACAAACCAGCGAACTGACAGAGGGCCAGACCAACACATCCACACCGACCCCACAGGAAAAAAAAAAAAAAAAAACACCGTAGCCTCCAGCTACTAATTATAATGCTAACTTGCAAAACATTCCTGCCTTTTTTAACAATGGAAAAATGATGGTGAGGTGATACTTAGAAGAATGGATTCTTGTCAGTCTCCACTAACAAAAATAGGCAATACCAAGTCAGCTACGCCTCAGCATAGTTATGTCCGTCGCAGGCTTCTTGGGTTTCTGGAGGCACAAACAAACGTTATCACAATTATGGTGAAACGCTGAACACCTGCAAATAATTTTCAACGTAGTGGTTAATTGAAAAGCTCTGCAGCATAGTTTTTTGAACAAGCAAGTTACCTGTTCCCACGCAAAGAGGAGTATATAGAACCATGGTGGATTTCCAACTGATGAAGTAAAGTATTATTAAAGGAACGGGATGACCATGGGGATCATCGTTAATTCTCTGAAACAGAATCCGCCCTTTTCACCTGCCAAACACATGCCCACTTCTCCTCTCTGGGGATAATAAAAACTAACCAGTGAACTGACAGAGGGCCTGACACCCACCAACCACATCGACCACACAAAAAAAAAAACCGTACCCTCCAGCTACTAATTATAATGCTAACTTGCAAAATTTCCCTGCATTTTAAAACAATGGAAAAATGGTGGTGGGATGATACTTAGAAGAATGGCTTCTTGTCAGTCTCCACTAACAAAAATAGGCAACACCAAGTCAGCTACTCCTCAGCATAGGTATGTCCATCGCAGCCTTCTTGGGTTTCAGGAGGCACAAACAAACGTTATCACAATTATGGTGAAACGCTGAACACCTGCAAATAATTTTCAACGTAGTGGTTAATTGACAAGCTCTGCGGCACACTTCTTGGAACAAGCCAGTTACCTGTTCCCACGCAAAGAGGAGTATATAGAACCATGGTGGATTTCCAGCTGATGAAGTAAAGGATTATTAAAGGAACGGGATGACCATGGGGATCTTCGTTAATTCTCTGAAACAGAATCCGCCCTTTTCACCTGCCAAACACATGCCCACTTCTCCTCTCTGGGGATAATAAAAACTAACCAGCGAACTGACAGAGGGCCTGACCCCCCCATCCACATCGACCACACACACAAAAAAATACCGAACATTCCAGCTACTAATTATAATGCTAACTTGCAAAATTTCCCTGCATTTTAAAACAATGGAAAAATGGTGGTGGGATGATACTTAGAAGAATGGCTTCTTGTCAGTCTCCACTAACAAAAATAGGCAACACCAAGTCAGCTACCCCTCAGCATAGTTTTGTCCGTCGCAGCCTTCTTGGGTTTCAGGAGGCACAAACACACGTTATCACAATTATGGTGAAACGCTGAACACCTGCAAATAATTTTCAACGTAGTGGTTAATTGAAAAGCTCTGCGGCATACTTCTTGGAACAAACCAGTTATCTGTTCCCACAAAAAGAGGAGTATATAGAACCATGGTGGATTTCCAGCTCATGCAGTAAAGGATTATTAAAGGAACGGGATGACCATGGGGATCATCGTTAATTCTCTGAAACAGAATCCGCCCTTTTCACCTGCCAAACACATGCCCACTTCTCCTCTCTGGGGATAATAAAAACTAACCAGCGAACTGACAGAGGGCCTGACCCCACCATCCACATCGACCACACAAAAAAAAGAAAAAACCGTACCCTCCAGCTACTAATTATAATGCTAACTTTCAAAATTTCCCTGCATTTTAAAACAATGGAAAAATGGTGGTGGGATGATACTTAGAAGAATGGCTTCTTGTCAGTCTCCACTAACAAAAATAGGCAACACCAAGTCAGCTACTCCTCAGCATAGTTATGTCCGTCGCAGCCTTCTTGGGTTTCAGGAAGCACAAACAAAGGTTCTCACAATTATGGTGAAACGCTGAACACCTGCAAATAATTTTCAACGTAGTGGTTAATTGAAAAGCTCTGCGGCATACTTCTTGGAACAAGCCAGTTACCTGTTCCCACGCAAAGAGGAGTATATAGAACCATGGTGGATTTCCAGCTGATGAATTAAAGGATTATTAAAGGAACGGGATGACCATGGGGATCATCTTTAATTCTCTGAAACAGAATCTGCCCTTTTCACCTGCCAAACACATGCCCACTTCTCCTCTCTGGGTATAATAAAAACTAACCATCGAAATGACAGAGGGCCTGACCCCCACCATCCACATCGACCACACACACAATAAAAAACGTACCCTCCAGCTACTAATTATAATGCTAACTTGCAAAATTTCCCTGCATTTTAAAACAATGGAAAAATGGTGGTGGGATAACACTTAGAAGAATGGCTTCTTGTCTGTCTCCACTAACAAAAATAGGCAACACCAAGTCAGCTACTCCTCAGCATAGTTATGTCCGTCGCAGCCTTCTTGGGTTTCAGGAGGGACATACAAACGTTATCAAAATTATGGTGAAACGCTGAAAACCTGCAAATAATTTTCAACGTACTGGATAATTTGAAAACTCTCCAGCATACTTCCTGGAACAAGACAGGTACCTGTGCCCACGCATAGAGGAGTATATAGAAACATGGTGGAATCCCAGCTGATGAAGCAAAGGATTCTTAAAGGAATGAGATGACCATGCGGATCCTGTTTAATTCTCTGAAACAGAATCCGCACTTTTCACCTGCCAAACACATGCCCACTACTCTTCTCTGGGGATAATAAAAACAAACCAGCGATCTGACAGAGGGCCTGAACACCCATCCTGACCGACCCCACAAAACAAAAAAGTACCCTCCAGCTACTAATTATAATGCCAATTTGCAAAATTTCCCTGCATTTTTAAACAATGGAGAAATGATGGTGGGATGATACTTAGAAGAATGGCTTCTTGTCAGTCTCCACTGACAAAAATAGGCAACACCAAGTCAGCTACGCCTCAGCATAGTTATGTCCGTAGCAGCCATATTTGGTTTCAGTAGGCACATACACACGTTATCACAATTATGGTGAAACGCTGAAAACCTGCAAAGGATTTTCAACACACTGGTTAATTGAAAAGCTCTGAGGCATACTTCTTGGAACAAGCTAGTTTCCTGTGCCCACGCATAGAGAAGTATATAGAACCATGGTGGATTCCCAGCTCATGAAGCAAAGGATTCTTAAAGGAACGGGTTTACCATGGGGATCCTGTTTAATTCTCTGAAACAGATCCGCAGTTTTCACCTGCCATACTAATACCCACTTCTCCTCTCTGGGAATAATAAAAACAAACCAGCGAACTGACAGAGGGCCAGACCAACACATCCACACCGACCCCACAGGAAAAAAAAAAAAAAAAAAAACACCGTAGCCTCCAGCTACTAATTATAATGCTAACTTGCAAAACATTCCTGCCTTTTTTAACAATGGAAAAATGATGGTGAGATGATACTTAGAAGAATGGATTCTTGTCAGTCTCCACTAACAAAAATAGGCAATACCAAGTCAGCTACGCCTCAGCATAATTATGTCCGTCGCAGGCTTCTTGGGTTTCTGGAGGCACAAACAAACGTTATCACAATTATGGTGAAACGCTGAACACCTGCAAATAATTTTCAACGTAGTGGTTAATTGAAAAGCTCTGCAGCATACTTTTTTGAACAAGCCAGTTACCTGTTCCCACGCAAAGAGGAGTATATAGAACCATGGTGGATTTCCAACTGATGAAGTAAAGTATTATTAAAGGAACGGGATGACCATGGGGATCATCGTTAATTCTCTGAAACAGAATCTGCCCTTTTCACCTGCCAAACACATGCCCACTTCTCCTCTCTGGGGATAATAAAAACTAACCAGCGAACTGACAGAGGGCCTGACCCCCACCGTCCACATCGACCACACAAAAAAAAAAACCGTACCCTCCAGCTACTAATTATAATGCTAACTTGCAAAATTTCCCTGCATTTTAAAACAATGGAAAAATGGTGGTGGGATGATACTTAGAAGAATGGCTTCTTGTCAGTCTCCACTAACAAAAATAGGCAACACCAAGTCAGCTACTCCTCAGCATAGGTATGTCCATTGCAGCCTTCTTGGGTTTCAGGAGGCACAAACAAACGTTATCACAATTATGGTGAAACGCTGAACACCTGCAAATAATTTTCAACGTAGTGGTTAATTGACAAGCTCTGCGGCACACTTCTTGGAACAAGCCAGTTACCTGTTCCCACGCAAAGAGGAGTATATAGAACCATGGTGGATTTCCAGCTGATGAAGTAAAGGATTATTAAAGGAACGGGATGACCATGGGGATCTTCGTTAATTCTCTGAAACAGAATCCGCCCTTTTCACCTGCCAAACACATGCCCACTTCTCCTCTCTGGGGATAATAAAAACTAACCAGCGAACTGACAGAGGGCCTGACCCCCCCATCCACATCGACCACACACACAAAAAAATACCGAACATTCCAGCTACTAATTATAATGCTAACTTGCAAAATTTCCCTGCATTTTAAAACAATGGAAAAATGGTGGTGGGATGATACTTAGAAGAATGGCTTCTTGTCAGTCTCCACTAACAAAAATAGGCAACACCAAGTCAGCTAAGCCTCAGCATAGTTTTGTCCGTCGCAGCCTTCTTGGGTTTCAGGAGGCACAAACACACGTTATCACAATTATGGTGAAACGCTGAACACCTGCAAATAATTTTCAACGTAGTGGTTAATTGAAAAGCTCTGCGGCATACTTCTTGGAACAAACCAGTTATCTGTTCCCACAAAAAGAGGAGTATATAGAACCATGGTGGATTTCCAGCTCATGCAGTAAAGGATTATTAAAGGAACGAGATGACCATGGGGATCATCGTTAATTCTCTGAAACAGAATCCGCCCTTTTCACCTGCCAAACACATGCCCACTTCTCCTCTCTGGGGATAATAAAAACTAACCAGCGAACTGACAGAGGGCCTGATCCCCACCATCCACATCGACCACACACACAAAAAAAAAACCGTACCCTCCAGCTACTAATTATAATGCTAACTTGCAAAATTTCCCTGCATTTTAAAACAATGGAAAAATGGTGGTGGGATGATACTTAGAAGAATGGCTTCTTGTCAGTCTCCACTAACAAAAATAGGCAACACCAAGTCAGCTACTCCTCAGCATAGTTATGTCCGTCGCAGCCTTCTTGGGTTTCAGGAGGCACAAACACACGTTATCACAATTATGGTGAAACGCTGAACACCTGCAAATAATTTTCAACGTAGTGGTTAATTGAAAAGCTCTGCGGCATACTTCTTGGAACAAGCCAGTTACCTGTTCCCACGCAAAGAGGAGTATATAGAACCATGGTGGATTTCCAGCTGATGAAGTAAAGGATTATGAAAGGAACGGGATGACCATGGGGATCATCGTTAATTCTCTGAAACAGAATCCGCCCTTTTCACCTGCCAAACACATGCCCACTTCTCCTCTCTGGGGATAATAAAAACTAACCGGCCAACTGACAGAGGGCCTGTCCCCCCCACATCCACATCGACCACACACACAAAAAAAAACCGTACCCTCCAGGTACTAATTATAATGCTAACTTGCAAAATTTCCCTGCATTTTAAAACAATGGAAAAATGGTGGTGGGATGATACTTAGAAGAATGGCTTCTTGTCAGTCTCCACTGACAAAAATAGGCAACACCAAGTCAGCTACGCCTCAGCATAGTTATGTCCGTAGCAGCCATATTTGGTTTCAGTAGGCACATACACACGTTATGACAATTATGGTGAAACGCTGAAAACCTGCAAAGGATTGTCAACATACTGGATCATTGAAAAGCTCTGAGGCACACTTCTTGGAACTAGCCAGTTTCCTGTGCCCACGCATAGAAAAGTATATAGAACCATGGTGGATTCCCAGCTCATGAAGCAAAGGATTGTTAAAGGAACGGGATTACCATGCGGATCCTGTTTAATTCTCTGAAACAGATCCGCAGTTTTCACCTGCCATACTAATACCCACTTCTCCTCTCTGGGGATAATAAAAACCAACGGGGGAACTGACAGAGGGCCTGACCAACCCATCCACACCGAACCCACAGGATAAAAAAAAAAAAAAACACCGTAGCCTCCAGCTACTAATTATAATGCTAACTTGCAAAATTTCCCTGCATTTTAAAACAATGGAAAAATGGTGGTGGGATGATACTTAGAAGAATGGCTTCTTGTCAGTCTCCACTAACAAAAATAGGCAACACCAAGTCAGCTACTCCTCAGCATAGTTATGTCCGTCGCAGCCTTCTAGGGTTTCAGGAGGCACAAACAAAGGTTCTCACAAATATGGTAAAACGCTGAACACCTGCAAATAATTTTCAACGTAGTGGATAATTGGAAAGCTCTGCGGCATACTTCTTGGAACAAGGCAGTTACCTGTTCCCACGCAAAGAGGAGTATAGAGAACCATGGTGGATTTCCAGCTGATGAAGTAAAGCATTATTAAAGGAACGGGATGACCATGGGGATCATCGTTAATTCTCTGAAACAGAATCCGCCCTTTTCACCTGCCAAACACATGGCCACTTCTCCTCTCTGGGGATAATAAAAACTAACCAGGGAACTGACAGTGGGCCTGACCCCCCCCATCCACATAGACCACACACAAAAAAAAAAAACCGTACCCTCCAGCTACTAATTATAATGCTAACTTGCAAAATTTCCCTGCATTTTAAAACAATGGAAAAATGGTGGTGGGATGATACTTAGAAGAATGGCTTCTTGTCAGTCTCCACTAACAAAAATAGGCAACACCAAGTCAGCTACTCCTCAGCATAGTTATGTCCGTCGCAGCCTTCTTGGGTTTCAGGAGGGACATACAAACGTTATCAAAATTATGGTGAAACGCTGAACACCTGCAAATAATTTTCAACGTACTGGATAATTTGAAAACTCTCCAGCATACTTCTTGGAACAAGACAGGTACCTGTGCCCACGCATAGAGGAGTATATAGAAACATGGTGGAATCCCAGCTGATGAAGCAAAGGATTCTTAAAGGAATGAGATGACCATGCGGATCCTGTTTAATTCTCTGAAACAGAATCCGCACTTTTCACCTGCCAAACACATGCCCACTACTCTTCTCTGGGGATAATAAAAACAAACCAGCGATCTGACAGAGGGCCTGAACACCCATCCTGACCGACCCCACAAAACAAAAAAGTACCCTCCAGCTACTAATTATAATGCCAATTTGCAAAATTTCCCTGCATTTTTAAACAATGGAGAAATGATGGTGGGATGATACTTAGAAGAATGGCTTCTTGTCAGTCTCCACTGACAAAAATAGGCAACACCAAGTCAGCTACGCCTCAGCATAGTTATGTCCGTAGCAGCCATATTTGGTTTCAGTAGGCACATACACACGTTATCACAATTATGGTGAAACGCTGAAAACCTGCAAAGGATTTTCAACACACTGGTTAATTGAAAAGCTCTGAGGCATACTTCTTGGAACAAGCTAGTTTCCTGTGCCCACGCATAGAGAAGTATATAGAACCATGGTGGATTCCCAGCTCATGAAGCAAAGGATTCTTAAAGGAACGGGTTTACCATGGGGATCCTGTTTAATTCTCTGAAACAGATCCGCAGTTTTCACCTGCCATACTAATACCCACTTCTCCTCTCTGGGAATAATAAAAACAAACCAGCGAACTGACAGAGGGCCAGACCAACACATCCACACCGACCCCACAGGAAAAAAAAAAAAAAAAAAAACACCGTAGCCTCCAGCTACTAATTATAATGCTAACTTGCAAAACATTCCTGCCTTTTTTAACAATGGAAAAATGATGGTGAGATGATACTTAGAAGAATGGATTCTTGTCAGTCTCCACTAACAAAAATAGGCAATACCAAGTCAGCTACGCCTCAGCATAATTATGTCCGTCGCAGGCTTCTTGGGTTTCTGGAGGCACAAACAAACGTTATCACAATTATGGTGAAACGCTGAACACCTGCAAATAATTTTCAACGTAGTGGTTAATTGAAAAGCTCTGCAGCATACTTTTTTGAACAAGCCAGTTACCTGTTCCCACGCAAAGAGGAGTATATAGAACCATGGTGGATTTCCAACTGATGAAGTAAAGTATTATTAAAGGAACGGGATGACCATGGGGATCATCGTTAATTCTCTGAAACAGAATCTGCCCTTTTCACCTGCCAAACACATGCCCACTTCTCCTCTCTGGGGATAATAAAAACTAACCAGCGAACTGACAGAGGGCCTGACCCCCACCGTCCACATCGACCACACAAAAAAAAAAACCGTACCCTCCAGCTACTAATTATAATGCTAACTTGCAAAATTTCCCTGCATTTTAAAACAATGGAAAAATGGTGGTGGGATGATACTTAGAAGAATGGCTTCTTGTCAGTCTCCACTAACAAAAATAGGCAACACCAAGTCAGCTACTCCTCAGCATAGGTATGTCCATTGCAGCCTTCTTGGGTTTCAGGAGGCACAAACAAACGTTATCACAATTATGGTGAAACGCTGAACACCTGCAAATAATTTTCAACGTAGTGGTTAATTGACAAGCTCTGCGGCACACTTCTTGGAACAAGCCAGTTACCTGTTCCCACGCAAAGAGGAGTATATAGAACCATGGTGGATTTCCAGCTGATGAAGTAAAGGATTATTAAAGGAACGGGATGACCATGGGGATCTTCGTTAATTCTCTGAAACAGAATCCGCCCTTTTCACCTGCCAAACACATGCCCACTTCTCCTCTCTGGGGATAATAAAAACTAACCAGCGAACTGACAGAGGGCCTGACCCCCCCATCCACATCGACCACACACACAAAAAAATACCGAACATTCCAGCTACTAATTATAATGCTAACTTGCAAAATTTCCCTGCATTTTAAAACAATGGAAAAATGGTGGTGGGATGATACTTAGAAGAATGGCTTCTTGTCAGTCTCCACTAACAAAAATAGGCAACACCAAGTCAGCTAAGCCTCAGCATAGTTTTGTCCGTCGCAGCCTTCTTGGGTTTCAGGAGGCACAAACACACGTTATCACAATTATGGTGAAACGCTGAACACCTGCAAATAATTTTCAACGTAGTGGTTAATTGAAAAGCTCTGCGGCATACTTCTTGGAACAAACCAGTTATCTGTTCCCACAAAAAGAGGAGTATATAGAACCATGGTGGATTTCCAGCTCATGCAGTAAAGGATTATTAAAGGAACGAGATGACCATGGGGATCATCGTTAATTCTCTGAAACAGAATCCGCCCTTTTCACCTGCCAAACACATGCCCACTTCTCCTCTCTGGGGATAATAAAAACTAACCAGCGAACTGACAGAGGGCCTGATCCCCACCATCCACATCGACCACACACACAAAAAAAAAACCGTACCCTCCAGCTACTAATTATAATGCTAACTTGCAAAATTTCCCTGCATTTTAAAACAATGGAAAAATGGTGGTGGGATGATACTTAGAAGAATGGCTTCTTGTCAGTCTCCACTAACAAAAATAGGCAACACCAAGTCAGCTACTCCTCAGCATAGTTATGTCCGTCGCAGCCTTCTTGGGTTTCAGGAGGCACAAACACACGTTATCACAATTATGGTGAAACGCTGAACACCTGCAAATAATTTTCAACGTAGTGGTTAATTGAAAAGCTCTGCGGCATACTTCTTTGAACAAGCCAGTTACCTGTTCCCACGCAAAGAGGAGTATATAGAACCATGGTGGATTTCCAGCTGATGAAGTAAAGGATTATGAAAGGAACGGGATGACCATGGGGATCATCGTTAATTCTCTGAAACAGAATCCGCCCTTTTCACCTGCCAAACACATGCCCACTTCTCCTCTCTGGGGATAATAAAAACTAACCGGCCAACTGACAGAGGGCCTGTCCCCCCCACATCCACATCGACCACACACAAAAAAAAAAACCGTACCCTCCAGGTACTAATTATAATGCTAACTTGCAAAATTTCCCTGCATTTTAAAACAATGGAAAAATGGTGGTGGGATGATACTTAGAAGAATGGCTTCTTGTCAGTCTCCACTGACAAAAATAGGCAACACCAAGTCAGCTACGCCTCAGCATAGTTATGTCCGTAGCAGCCATATTTGGTTTCAGTAGGCACATACACACGTTATGACAATTATGGTGAAACGCTGAAAACCTGCAAAGGATTGTCAACATACTGGATCATTGAAAAGCTCTGAGGCACACTTCTTGGAACTAGCCAGTTTCCTGTGCCCACGCATAGAAAAGTATATAGAACCATGGTGGATTCCCAGCTCATGAAGCAAAGGATTGTTAAAGGAACGGGATTACCATGCGGATCCTGTTTAATTCTCTGAAACAGATCCGCAGTTTTCACCT
This sequence comes from Eulemur rufifrons, assembly GCF_041146395.1. Lineage (NCBI taxonomy): Eukaryota > Metazoa > Chordata > Mammalia > Primates > Lemuridae > Eulemur > Eulemur rufifrons. Next base: position 1,644,081 of record NW_027182822.1, on the reverse strand, counting down.
GCCATACTAATACCCACTTCTCCTCTCTGGGGATAATAAAAACCAACGGGGGAACTGACAGAGGGCCTGACCAACCCATCCACACCGAACCCACAGGATAAAAAAAAAAAAAACACCGTAGCCTCCAGCTACTAATTATAATGCTAACTTGCAAAATTTCCCTGCATTTTAAAACAATGGAAAAATGGTGGTGGGATGATACTTAGAAGAATGGCTTCTTGTCAGTCTCCACTAACAAAAATAGGCAACACCAAGTCAGCTACTCCTCAGCATAGTTATGTCCGTCGCAGCCTTCTAGGGTTTCAGGAGGCACAAACAAAGGTTCTCACAAATATGGTAAAACGCTGAACACCTGCAAATAATTTTCAACGTAGTGGATAATTGGAAAGCTCTGCGGCATACTTCTTGGAACAAGGCAGTTACCTGTTCCCACGCAAAGAGGAGTATAGAGAACCATGGTGGATTTCCAGCTGATGAAGTAAAGCATTATTAAAGGAACGGGATGACCATGGGGATCATCGTTAATTCTCTGAAACAGAATCCGCCCTTTTCACCTGCCAAACAGATGGCCACTTCTCCTCTCTGGGGATAATAAAAACTAACCAGGGAACTGACAGTGGGCCTGACCCCCCCCATCCACATAGACCACACACAAAAAAAAAAACCGTACCCTCCAGCTACTAATTATAATGCTAACTTGCAAAATTTCCCTGCATTTTAAAACAATGGAAAAATGGTGGTGGGATGATACTTAGAAGAATGGCTTCTTGTCAGTCTCCACTAACAAAAATAGGCAACACCAAGTCAGCTACTCCTCAGCATAGTTATGTCCATCGCAGCCTTCTTGGCTTTCAGGAGGGACATACAAACGTTATCAAAATTATGGTGAAACGCTGAACACCTGAAAATAATTTTCAACGTACTGGTTAATTTGAAAACTCTGCAGCATAATTCTTGGAACAAGCCAGGTACCTGTGCCCACGCATAGAGGAGTATATAGAAACATCGTGGAATCCCAGCTGATGAAGCAAAGGATTCTTAAGGAATGAGATGACCATGGGGATCCTGTTTAATTCTCTGAAACAGAATCCGCACTTTTCACCTGCCAAACACATGCCCACTACTCTTCTCTGGGGATAATAAAAACAAACCAGCGATCTGACAGAGGGCCTGAACACCCATCCTGACCGACCCCACAAAACAAAAAAGTACCCTCCAGCTACTAATTATAATGCCAATTTGCAAAATTTCCCTGCATTTTTAAACAATGGAGAAATGATGGTGGGATGATACTTAGAAGAATGGCTTCTTGTCAGTCTCCACTGACAAAAATAGGCAACACCAAGTCAGCTACGCCTCAGCATAGTTATGTCCGTAGCAGCCATATTTGGATTCAGTAGGCACATATACACGTTATCACAATTATGGTGAAACGCTGAAAACCTGCAAAGGATTGTCAACATACTGGTTAATTGAAAAGCTCTGAGGCATACTTCTTGGAACTAGCCAGTTTCCTGTGCCCACGCGTGGACAAGTATATAGAACCATGGTGGATTCCCAGCTCATGAAGCAAAACATTGTTAAAGGAACTGGATTACCATGCGGATCCTGTTTAATTCTCTGAAACAGATCCGCAGTTTTCACCTGCCATACTAATACCCACTTCTCCTCTCTGGGGATAATAAAAACCAAACGGGGAACTGACAGAGGGCCTGACCAACCCATCCACACCGAACCCAGAGGATAAAAAAAAAAAAAACACCGTAGCCTCCAGCTACTAATTATAATGCTAACTTGCAAAATTTCCCTGCATTTTAAAACAATGGAAAAATGGTGGTGGGATGATACTTAGAAGAATGGCTTCTTGTCAGTCTCCACTAACAAAAATAGGCAACACCAAGTCAGCTACTCCTCAGCATAGTTATGTCCGTCGCAGCCTTCTAGGGTTTCAGGAGGCACAAACAAAGGTTCTCACAATTATGGTAAAACGCTGAACACCTGCAAATAATTTTCAACGTAGTGGTTAATTGAAAAGCTCTGCGGCATACTTCTTGGAACAAGGCAGTTACCTGTTCCCACGCAAAGAGCAGTATATAGAACCATGGTGGATTTCCAGCTGATGAAGTAAAGGATTATTAAAGGAACGGGATGACCATGGGGATCATCGTTAATTCTCTGAAACAGAATCCACCCTTTTCACCTGCCAAACACATGCCCACTTCTCCTCTCTGGGGATAATAAAAACTAACCAGCGAACTGACAGTGGGCCTTACCCCCCCCATCCGCATTGACCACACACACAAAAAAAAACCGTACCCTCCAGCTACTAATTATAATGCTAACTTGCAAAATTTACCTGCATTTTAAAACAATGGAAAAATGGTGGTGGGATCATACTTAGAAGAATGGCTTCTTGTCTGTCTCCACTAACAAAAATAGGCAACACCAAGTCAGCTACTCCTCAGCATCGTTATGTCCGTCGCAGCCTTCTTGGCTTTCAGGAGGATCATACAAACGTTATCAAAATTATGGTGAAACGCTGAACACCTGAAAATAATTTTCAACGTACTGGTTAATTTGAAAACTCTCCAGCATAATTCTTGGAACAAGCCAGGTACCTGTGCCCACGCATAGAGGAGTATATAGAAACATGGTGGAATCCCAGCTGATGAAGCAAAGGATTCTCAAAGGAATGAGATGACCATGCGGATCCTGTTTAATTCTCTGAAACAGAATCCGCACTTTTCACCTGCCAAACACATGCCCACTACTCTTCTCTGGGGATAATAAAAACAAACCAGCGATCTGACAGAGGGCCTGAACACCCATCCTGACCGACCCCACAAAACAAAAAAGTACCCTCCAGCTACTAATTATAATGCCAATTTGCAAAATTTCCCTGCATTTTTAAACAATGGAGAAATGATGGTGGGATGATACTTAGAAGAATGGCTTCTTGTCAGTCTCCACTGACAAAAATAGGCAACACCAAGTCAGCTACGCCTCAGCATAGTTATGTCCGTAGCAGCCATATTTGGATTCAGTAGGCACATATACACGTTATCACAATTATGGTGAAACGCTGAAAACCTGCAAAGGATTGTCAACATACTGGTTAATTGAAAAGCTCTGAGGCATACTTCTTGGAACTAGCCAGTTTCCTGTGCCCACGCGTGGACAAGTATATAGAACCATGGTGGATTCCCAGCTCATGAAGCAAAGCATTGTTAAAGGAACTGGATTACCATGCGGATCCTGTTTAATTCTCTGAAACAGATCCGCAGTTTTCACCTGCCATACTAATACCCACTTCTCCTCTCTGGGGATAATAAAAACCAACCGGGGAACTGAGAGAGGGCCTGACCAACACATCCACAACGACCACACAGGAAAAAAAAAAACAAAAAACACCGTAGCCTCCAGCTACTAATTATAATGCTAACTTGCAAAATTTTCCTGCATTTTTAAACAATGGAAAAATGATGGTGATATGATACTTACAAGAATGGATTCTTGTCAGTCTCCACTAACAAAACTAGGCAAAACCAAGTCAGCTACGCCTCAGCATAGTTATGTCCATCGCAGCCTTCTTGGGTTTCAGGACGCACAAACAAAGGTTCTCACAATTATGGTGAAACGCTGAACACCTGCAAATAATTTTCAACGTAGTGGTTAATTGAAAAGCTCTGCGGCATACTTCTTGGAACAAGCCAGTTACCTGTTCCATCGCAAAGAGGAGTATATAGAACCATGGTGGATTTCCAGCTGATGAAGTAAAGGATTATTAAAGGAAGGGGATGACCTGGGGATCATCGTTAATTCTCTGAAACAGAATCCGCCCTTTTCACCTGCCAAACACATGCCCACTTCTCCTCTCTGGGGATAATAAAAACCAACCAGCGAACTGACAGAGGGCCTGACCCTCACCATCCACATCGACCACACAAAAAAAAAAAAAACCGTACCCTCCAGCTACTAATTATAATGCTAACTTGCAAAATTTCCCTGCATTTTAAAACAATGGAAAAATGGTGGTGGATGATACTTAGAAGAATGGCTTCTTGTCAGTCTCCACTAACAAAAATAGGCAACACCAAGTCAGCTACTCCTCAGCATAGTTATGTCCCTCGCAGCCTTCTAGGATTTCAGGAGGCACAAACAAAGGTTCTCACAATTATGGTAAAACGCTGAACACCTGCAAATAATTTTCAACGTAGTGGTTAATTGAAAAGCTCTGCGGCATACTTCTTGGAACAAGGCAGTTACCTGTTCCCACGCAAAGAGGAGTATAGAGAACCATGGTGGATTTCCAGCTGATGAAGTAAAGGATTATTAAAGGAACGGGATGACCATGGGGATCATCGTTAATTCTCTGAAACAAAATCCGCCCTTTTCACCTGCCAAACACATGCCCACTTCTCCTCTCTGGGGATAATAAAAACTAACCAGCGAACTGACAGAGGGCCTGACCCCCCCATCCACATCGACCACACACACACAAAAAAAAACCGTACCCTCCAGCTACTAATTATAATGCTAACTTGCAAAATTTCCCTGCATTTTAAAACAATGGAAAAATGGTGGTGGGATGACACTTAGAAGAATGGCTTCTTGTCAGTCTCCACTAACAAAAATAGGCAACACCAAGTCAGCTACTCCTCAGCATAGTTATGTCCGTCGCAGCCTTCTTGGATTTCAGGAGGGACATACAAACGTTATCAAAATTATGGTGAAACGCTGAAAACCTGCAAATTATTTTCAACGTACTGGTTAATTTGAAAACTCTCCAGCATAATTCTTGGAACAAGCCAGGTACCTGTGCCCACGCATAGAGGAGTATATAGAATCATGGTGGAATCCCAGCTCATGAAGCAAAGGATTCTTAAAGGAACGGGATTACCATGCGGATCCTGTTTAATTCTCTGAAACAGATCCGCAGTTTTCCCCGGCCATACTAATACCCACTTCTCCTCTCTGGGGATAATAAAAACCAACCGGGGAACTGACAGAGGGGCTGACCAACACATCCACACCGACTCCACAGGAAAAAAAAAAAAAAAAAAAACACCGTAGCCTCCAGCTACTAATTATAATGCTAACTTGCAAAATTTTCCTGCATTTTTAAACAATGGAAAAATGATGGTGAGATGATACTTAGAAGAATGGCTTCTTGTCAGTCTCCACTGACAAAAATAGGCAACACCAAGTCAGCTACGCCTGATAATAGTTATGTCCGTAGCAGCCATATTTGGTTTCAGTAGGCACATACACACGTTATCACAATTATGGTGAAACGCTGAAAACCTGAAAAGGATTGTCAACATACTGGTTCATTGAAAAGCTCTGAGGCATACTTCTTGGAACTAGCCAGTTTCCTGTGCCCACGCATAGACAAGTATATAGAACCATGGTGGATTCCCAGCTCATGAAGCAAAGGATTCTTAAAGGAACGGGATTACCATGTGGATCCTGTTTAATTCTCTGAAACATATTCGCAGTTTTCACCTGCCATACTAATACCCACTTCTCCTCTCTGGGGATAATAAAAACCAACCGGGGAACTGACAGAGGGCCTGACCAACACATCCACACCGACCCCACAGGAAAAAAAAAAAAAAAAACACCGTAGCCTCCAGCTACTAATTATAATGCTAACTTGCAAAATTTCCCTGCATTTTAAAACAATGGAAAAATGGTGGTGGGATGATACTTAGAAGAATGGCTTCTTGTCAGTCTCCACTAACAAAAATAGGCAACACCAAGTCAGCTACTCCTCAGCATAGTTATGTCCGTCGCAGCCTTCTTGGGTTTCAGGAAGCACAAACAAAGGTTCTCACAATTATGGTGAAACGCTGAACACCTGCAAATAATTTTCAACGTAGTGGTTAATTGAAAAGCTCTGCGGCATACTTCTTGGAACAAGCCAGTTACCTGTTCCCACGCAAAGAGGAGTATATAGAACCATGGTGGATTTCCAGCTGATGAATTAAAGGATTATTAAAGGAACGGGATGACCATGGGGATCATCTTAATTCTCTGAAACAGAATCTGCCCTTTTCACCTGCCAAACACATGCCCACTTCTCCTCTCTGGGTATAATAAAAACTAACCATCGAAATGACAGAGGGCCTGACCCCCACCATCCACATCGACCACACACACAATAAAAAACGTACCCTCCAGCTACTAATTATAATGCTAACTTGCAAAATTTCCCTGCATTTTAAAACAATGGAAAAATGGTGGTGGGATAACACTTAGAAGAATGGCTTCTTGTCTGTCTCCACTAACAAAAATAGGCAACACCAAGTCAGCTACTCCTCAGCATAGTTATGTCCGTCGCAGCCTTCTTGGGTTTCAGGAGGGACATACAAACGTTATCAAAATTATGGTGAAACGCTGAACACCTGCAAATAATTTTCAACGTACTGGTTAATTTGAAAACTCTCCAGCATAATTCTTGGAACAAGCCAGGTACCTGTGCCCACGCATAGAGGAGTATATAGAAACATGGTGGAATCCCAGCTGATGAAGCAAAGGATTCTTAAAGGAATGAGATGACCATGCGGATCCTGTTTAATTCTCTGAAACAGAATCCGCACTTTTCACCTGCCAAACACATGCCCACTACTCTTCTCTGGGGATAATAAAAACAAACCAGCGATCTGACAGAGGGCCTGAACACCCATTCTGACTGACCCCACAAAACGAAAAGGTACCCTCCAGCTACTAATTATAATGCCAATTTGCAAAATTTCCCTGCATTTTTAAACAATGGAGAAATGATGGTGGGATGATACTTAGAAGAATGGCTTCTTGTCAGTCTCCACTGACAAAAATAGGCAACACCAAGTCAGCTACGCCTCAGCATAGTTATGTCCGTAGCAGCCATATTTGGTTTCACTAGGCACATACACACGTTATCACAATTATGGTGAAACGCTGAAAACCTGCAAAGGATTTTCAACATACTGGTTAATTGAAAAGCTCTGAGGCATACTTCTTGGAACAAGCCAGTTACCTGTTCCCACGCAAAGAGGAGTATAGAGAACCATGGTGGATTTCCAGCTGATGAAGTAAAGGATTATTAAAGGAACGGGGTGACCATGGGGATCATCATTAATTCTCTGAAACAGAATCCGCCCTTTTCACCTGCCAAACACATGCCCACTTCTCCTCTCTGGGGATAATAAAAACTAAACAGCGAACTGACAGAGGGCCTGACCCCCCCATCCACATCGACCACACACACACAAAAAAAAAAAAACGTACCCTCCAGCTACTAATTATAACGCTAACTTGCAAAATTTCCCTGCATTTTAAAACAATGGAAAAATGGTGGTGGGATGATACTTAGAAGAATGGCTTCTTGTCAGTCTCCACTAACAAAAATAGGCAACACCAAGTCAGCTACTCCTCAACATAGTTATGTCCGTCGCAGCCTTCTTGGGTTTCAGGAGGGACATACAAACGTTATCAAAATTATGGTGAAACGCTGAACACCTGCAAATAATTTTCAACGTACTGGATAATTTGAAAACTCTCCAGCATACTTCTTGGAACAAGACAGGTACCTGTGCCCACGCATAGAGGAGTATATAGAAACATGGTGGAATCCCAGCTGATGAAGCAAAGGATTCTTAAAGGAATGAGATGACCATGCGGATCCTGTTTAATTCTCTGAAACAGAATCCGCACTTTTCACCTGCCAAACACATGCCCACTACTCTTCTCTGGGGATAATAAAAACAAACCAGCGATCTGACAGAGGGCCTGAACACCCATCCTGACCGACCCCACAAAACAAAAAAGTACCCTCCAGCTACTAATTATAATGCCAATTTGCAAAATTTCCCTGCATTTTTAAACAATGGAGAAATGATGGTGGGATGATACTTAGAAGAATGGCTTCTTGTCAGTCTCCACTGACAAAAATAGGCAACACCAAGTCAGCTACGCCTCAGCATAGTTATGTCCGTAGCAGCCATATTTGGTTTCAGTAGGCACATACACACGTTATCACAATTATGGTGAAACGCTGAAAACCTGCAAAGGATTTTCAACATACTGGTTAATTGAAAAGCTCTGAGGCATACTTCTTGGAACAAGGCAGTTACCTGTTCCCACGCAAAGAGGAGTATAGAGAACCATGGTGGATTTCCAGCTGATGAAGTAAAGGATTATTAAAGGAACGGGATGACCATGGGGATCATCGTTAATTCTCTGAAACAGAATCCGCCCTTTTCACCTGCCAAACACATGCCCACTTCTCCTCTCTGGGGATAATAAAAACTAACCAGCGAACTGACAGAGGGCCTGACCCCCCCATCCACATCGACCACACACACACAAAAAAAAACCGTACCCTCCAGCTACTAATTATAATGCTAACTTGCAAAATTTCCCTGCATTTTAAAACAATGGAAAAATGGTGGTGGGATGACACTTAGAAGAATGGCTTCTTGTCAGTCTCCACTAACAAAAATAGGCAACACCAAGTCAGCTACTCCTCAGCATAGTTATGTCCGTCGCAGCCTTCTTGGATTTCAGGAGGGACATACAAACGTTATCAAAATTATGGTGAAACGCTGAAAACCTGCAAATTATTTTCAACGTACTGGTTAATTTGAAAACTCTCCAGCATAATTCTTGGAACAAGCCAGGTATCTGTGCCCACGCATAGAGGAGTATATAGAATCATGGTGGAATCCCAGCTCATGAAGCAAAGGATTCTTAAAGGAACGGGATTACCATGCGGATCCTGTTTAATTCTCTGAAACAGATCCGCAGTTTTCCCCGGCCATACTAATACCCACTTCTCCTCTCTGGGGATAATAAAAACCAACCGGGGAACTGACAGAGGGGCTGACCAACACATGCACACCGACTCCACAGGAAAAAAAAAAAAAAAAAACACCGTAGCCTCAAGCTACTAATTATAATGCTAACTTGCAAAATTTTCCTGCATTTTTAAACAATGGAAAAATGATGGTGAGATGATACTTAGAAGAATGGCTTCTTGTCAGTCTCCACTGACAAAAATAGGCAACACCAAGTCAGCTACGCCTGATAATAGTTATGTCCGTAGCAGCCATATTTGGTTTCAGTAGGCACATACACACGTTATCACAATTATGGTGAAACGCTGAAAACCTGCAAAGGATTGTCAACATACTGGTTCATTGAAAAGCTCTGAGGCATACTTCTTGGAACTAGCCAGTTTCCTGTGCCCACGCATAGACAAGTATATAGAACCATGGTGGATTCCCAGCTCATGAAGCAAAGGATTCTTAAAGGAACGGGATTACCATGTGGATCCTGTTTAATTCTCTGAAACATATTCGCAGTTTTCACCTGCCATACTAATACCCACTTCTCCTCTCTGGGGATAATAAAAACCAACCGGGGAACTGACAGAGGGCCTGACCAACACATCCACACCGACCCCACAGGAAAAAAAAAAAAAAAAACACCGTAGCCTCCAGCTACTAATTATAATGCTAACTTGCAAAATTTCCCTGCATTTTAAAACAATGGAAAAATGGTGGTGGGATGATACTTAGAAGAATGGCTTCTTGTCAGTCTCCACTAACAAAAATAGGCAACACCAAGTCAGCTATCCTCAGCATAGCTATGTCGATCGCAGCCTTCTTGGGTTTCAGGAGGCACAAACAAACGTTATCACAATTATGGTGAAACGCTGAACACCTGCAAATAATTTTCAACGTAGTGGTTAATTGAAAAGCTCTGCGGCATACTTCTTGGAACAAGCCAGTTACCTGTTCCCACGCAAAGAGGAGTATATAGAACCATGGTGGATTTCCAGCTGATGAAGAAAAGGATTAGTAAAGGAATGGGATGACCATGGGGATCATCGTTAATTCTCTGAAACAGAATCCGCCCTTTTCACCTGCCAAACACATGCCCACTTCTCCTCTCTGGGGATAATAAAAACTAACCAGCGAACTGACAGAGGGCCTGACCCCCCCATCCACATCGACCACACAAAAAAAAAAAAAACCGTACCCACTAGCTACTAATTATAATGCTAACTTGCAAAATTTCCCTGCATTTTAAAACAATGGAAAAATGGTGGTGGGATGATACTTAGAAGAATGGCTTCTTGTCAGTCTCCACTAACAAAAATAGGCAACACCAAGTCAGCTACTCCTCAGCATAGTTATGTCCGTCGCAGCCTTCTTGGGTTTCAGGAGGCACAAACAAACGTTATCACAATTATGGTGAAACACTGAACACCTGCAAATAATTTTCAACGTAGTGGTTAATTGAAAAGCTCTGCGGCATACTTCTTGGAACAAGGCAGTTACCTGTTCCCATGCAAAGAGGAGTATATAGAACCATGGTGGATTTCCAGCTGATGAAGTAAAGGATTATTAAAGGAACGGGATGACCATGGGGATCATCGTTAATTCTCTGAAACAGAATCCGCCCTTTTCACCTGCCAAACACATGCCCACTTCTCCTCTCTGGGGATAATAAAAACTAACCAGCGAACTGACAGAGGGCCTGACCCCCCCATCCACATCGACCACACACATAAAAAAAAAACCGTACCCTCCAGCTACTAATTATAATGCTAACTTGTAAAATTTCCCTGCATTTTAAAACAATGCAAAAATGGTGGTGGGATCATACTTAGAAGAATGGCTTCTTGTCTGTCTCCACTAACAAAAATAGGCAACACCAAGTCAGCTACTCCGCAGCATAGTTATGTCCGTCGCAGCCTTCTTGGGTTTCAGGAGGGACATACAAACGTTATCAAAATTATGGTGAAACGCTGAAAACCTGCAAATAATTTTCAACGTACTGGTTAATTTGAAAACTCTCCAGCATAATTCTTGGAACAAGCCAGGTACCTGTGCCCACGCATAGAGGAGTATATAGAAACATGGTGGAATCCCAGCTGATGAAGCAAAGGATTCTTAAAGGAATGAGATGACCATGCGGATCCTGTTTAATTCTCTGAAACAGAATCTGCACTTTTCACCTGCCAAACACATGCCCACTACTCTTCTCTGGGGATAATAAAAACAAACCAGCGATCTGACAGAGGGCCTGAACACCCATCCTGACTGACCCCACAAAACAAAAAAGTACCCTCCAGCTACTAATTATAATGCCAATTTTGCAAAATTTCCCTGCATTTTTAAACAATGGAGAAATGATGGTGGGATGATACTTAGAAGAATGGCTTCTTGTCAGTCTCCACTGACAAAAATAGGCAACACCAAGTCAGCTACGCCTCAGCATAGTTATGTCCGTAGCAGCCATATTTGCTTTCAGTAGGCACATACACACGTTATCACAATTATGGTGAAACGCTGAAAACCTGCAAAGGATTGTAAACATACTGGTTCATTGAAAAGGTCTGAGGCATACTTCTTGGAACTAGCCAGTTTCCTGTGCCCACGCATAGACAAGTATATAGAACCATGGTGGATTCCCAGCTCATGAAGCAAAGGATTCTTAAAGGAACGGGATTACCATACGGATCCTGTTTAATTCTCTGAAACATATTCGCAGTTTTCACCTGCCATACTAATACCCACTTCTCCTCTCTGGGGATAATAAAAACCAACCTGGGAACTCAAAGAGGGCCTGACCAACACATCCACACCGACCCCACAGGAAAAAAAAAAAAAAAAAAACACCGTAGCCTCCAGCTACTAATTATAATGCTAACTTGCAAAATTTCCCTGCATTTTAAAACAATGGAAAAATGGTGGTGGGATGATACTTAGAAGAATGGCTTCTTGTCAGTCTCCTCTAACAAAAATAGGCAACACCAAGTCAGCTACGCCTCAGCATAGTTATGTCCGTCGCAGCCTTCTTGGGTTTCAGGAGGCACAAACAAAGGTTCTCACAATTATGGTGAAACGCTGAACACCTGCAAATAATTTTCAACGTAGTGGTTAATTAAAAAGCTCTGCGGCATACTTCTTGGAACAAGGCACTTACCTGTTCCCACGCAAAGAGGAGTATATAGAACCATGGTGGATTTCCAGCTGATGAAGTAAAGGATTATTAAAGGAACGGGATGACCATGGGGATCATCGTTAATTCTCTGAAACAGAATCCGCCCTATTCACCTGCCAAACACATGCCCACTTCTCCTCTCTGGGGATAATAAAAACTAACCAGCGAACTGACAGAGGGCCTGACCCCCACCATCCACATCGACCACACACAAAAAAAAACCGTACCCTCCAGCTACTAATTATAAGGCTAACTTGCAAAATTTCCCTGCATTTTAAAACAATGGAAAAATGGTGGTGGGATGATACTTAGAAGAATGGCTTCTTGTCAGTCTCCACTAACAAAAATAGGCAACACTAAGTCAGCTACTCCTCAGCATAGCTATGTCCGTCGCAGACTTCCTGGGTTTCAGGAGGCACAAACAAACGTTATCACAATTATGGTGAAACGCTGAACACCTGCAAATAATTTTCAACGTAGTGGTTAATTGAAAAGCTCTGCGGCATACTTCTTGGAACAAGCCAGTTACCTGTTCCCTCGCAAAGAGGAGTATATAGAACCATGGTGGATTTCCAGCTGATGAAGTAAAGGATTATTAAAGGAATGGGATGACCATGGGGATCATCGTTAATTCTCTGAAACAGAATCCGCCCTTTTCACCTGCCAAACACATGCCCACTTCTCCTCTCTGGGGATAATAAAAACTAACCAACGAACTGACAGAGGGCCTGACCCCCCACATCCACATCGACCACACACACACAAAAAAACCGTACCCTCCAGCTACTAATTATAATGCTAACTTGCAAAATTTCCCTGCATTTTAAAACAATGGAAAAATGGTGGTGGGATCATACTTAGAAGAATGGCTTCTTGTCTGTCTCCACTAACAAAAATAGGCAACACCAAGTCAGCTACTCCTCAGCATAGTTATGTCCGTCGCAGCCTTCTTGGATTTCAGGAGGGACATACAAACGTTATCAAAATTATGGTGAAACGCTGAAAACCTGCAAATAATTTTCAACGTACTGGTTAATTTGAAAACTCTCCAGCATAATTCTTGGAACAAGCCAGGTACCTGTGCCCACGCATAGAGGAGTATATAGAAACATGGTGGAATCCCAGCTGATGAAGCAAAGGATTCTTAAAGGAATGAGATGACCATGCGGATCCTGTTTAATTCTCTGAAACAGAATCCGCACTTTTCACCTGCCAAACACATGCCCACTACTCTTCTCTGGGGATAATAAAAACAAACCAGCGATCTGACAGAGGGCCTGAACACCCATCCTGACTGACCCCACAAAACAAAAAAGTACCCTGCAGCTACTAATTATAATGCCAATTTGCAAAATTTCCCTGCATTTTTAAACAATGGAGAAATGATGGTGGGATGATACTTAGAAGAATGGCTTCTTGTCAGTCTCCACTGACAAAAATAGGCAACACCAAGTCAGCTACGCCTCAGCATAGTTATGTCCGTAGCAGCCATATTTGGTTTCAGTAGGCACATACACACGTTATCACAATTATGGTGAAACGCTGAAAACCTGCAAAGGATTGTCAACATACTGGTTAATTGAAAAGCTCTGCGGCACACTTCTTGGAACTAGCCAGTTTCCTGTGCCCACGCATAGACAAGTATATAGAACCATGGTGGATTCCCAGCTCATGAAGCAAAGGATTCTTAAAGGAACGGGATTACCATACGTATCCTGTTTAATTCTCTGAAACAGATCGGCAGTTTTCACCTGCCATACTAATACCCACTTCTCCTCTCTGGGGATAACAAAAACCAACCGGGGAACTGACAGAGGGCCTGTCCAACACATTCACTCCGACCCCACAGAAAAAAAAAAAAAAAAAAACACCGTAGCCTCCAGCTACTAATTATAATGCTAACTTGCAAAATTTTCCTGCATTTTTAAACAATGGAAAAATGATGGTGAGATGATACTTAGAAGAATGGCTTCTTGTCAGTCTCCACAAACCAAAATAGGCAAAACCAAGTCAGCTACGCCTCAGCATAGTTATGTCCGTCGCAGCCTTCTTGGGTTTTAGGAGGCACAAACAAACGTTATCACAATTATGGTGAAACGCTGAACACCTGCAAATAATTTTCAACATACCGGTTAATTGAAAAGCTCTGCGGCATACTTCTTGGAACAAGCCAGTTACCTGTTCCCACGCAAAGAGGAGTATAGAGAACCATGGTGGATTTCCAGCTGATGAAGTAAAAGATTATTAAAGGAACGGGATGACCATGGGGATCATCGTTAATTCTCTGAAACAGAATCCGCTCTTTTCACCTGCCACACACATGCCCACTTCTCCTCTCTGGGGATAATAAAAACTAACCAGCGAACTGACAGAGGGCCTGACCCCACCCCATCCGCATCGACCACACACACAAAAAAAACCGTACCCTCCAGCTACTAATTATAATGCTAACTTGCAAAATTTCCCTGCATTTTAAAACAATGGAAAAATGGTGGTGGGATGATACTTAGAAGAATGGCTTCTTGTCAGTCTCCACTAACCAAAATAGGCAACACCAAGTCAGCTACTCCTCAGCATAGTTATGTCCGTCGCAGCCTTCTTGGGTTTCAGGAGGCACAAACACACGTTATCACAATTATGGTGAAACGCTGAACACCTGCAAATAATTTTCAACGTAGTGGTTAATTGAAAAACTCTGCGGCATACTTCTTGGAACAAGCCAGTTACCTGTTCCCACGCAAAGAGGAGTATAGAGAACCATGGTGGATTTCCAGCTGATGAAGTAAAATATTATTAAAGGAACGGGATGACCATGGGGATCATCGTTAATTCTCTGAAACAGAATCCGTCCTTTTCACCTGCCAAACACATGCCCACTTCTCCTCTCTGGGGATAATAAAAACTAACCAGCGAACTGACAGTGGGTCTGACCCCCAAACCCATCCACATCGACCACACACAAAAAAAAACCGTACCCTCCAGCTACTAATTATAATGCTAACTTGCAAAACTTCCCTGCATTTTAAAACAATGAAAAAATGGTGGTGGGATGATACTTAGAAGAATGGCTTCTTGTCAGTCTCCACTAACAAAAATAGGCAACACCAAGTCAGCTACTCCTCAGCATAGTTATGTCCGTCACAGCCTTCTTGGGTTTCAGGAGGCACAAACACACGTTATCACAATTATGGTGAAACGCTGAACACCTGCAAATAATTTTCAACGTACTGGTTAATTGAAAAGCTCTGCCGCATACTTCTTGGAACAAGCCAGTTACCTGTTCCCACGCAAACAGGAGTATATACAACCATGGTGGATTTCCAGCTGATGAAGTAAAGGATTATTAAAGGAACGGGATGACCATGGGGATCATCGTTAATTCTCTGAAACAGAATCCGCCCTTTTCACCTGCCAAACACATGCCCACTTCTCCTCTCTGGGGATAATAAAAACTAACCAGCGAACTGACAGAGGGCCTGACCCCCACCATCCACATCGACCACACACAAAAAAAAAACCGTACCCTCCAGCTACTAATTATAATGCTAACTTGCAAAATTTCCCTGCATTTTAAAACAGTGGAAAAATGGTGGTGGGATCATACTTAGAAGAATGGCTTCTTGTCTGTCTCCACTAACAAAAATAGGCAACACCAAGTCAGCTACTCCTCAGCATACTTATGTCCGTCGCAGCCTTCTTGGGTTTCAGGAGGGACATACAAAAGTTATCAAAATTATGGTGAAACGCTGAAAACTTTAAAATAATTTTCAACGAACTGGTTAATTTGAAAACTCTCCAGCATAATTCTTGGAACAAGCCAGGTACCTGTGCCCACGCATAGAGGAGTATATAGAAACATGGTGGAATCCCAGCTGATGAAGCAAAGGATTCTTAAAGGAATGAGATGACCATGCGGATCCTGTTTAATTCTCTGAAACAGAATCCGCACTTTTCACCTGCCAAACACATGCCCACTACTCTTCTCTGGGGATAATAAAAACAAACCAGCGATCTGACAGAGGGCCTGAACACCCATCCTGACCGACCCCACAAAACAAAAAGTACCCTCCAGCTACTAATTATAATGCCAATTTGCAAAATTTCCCTGCATTTTTAAACAATGGAGAAATGATGGTGGGATGATACTTAGAAGAATGGCTTCTTGTCAGTCTCCACTGACAAAAATAGGCAACACCAAGTCAGCTACGCCTCAGCATAGTTATGTCCGTAGCAGCCATATTTGGTTTCAGTAGGCACATACACACGTTATCACAATTATGGTGAAACGCTGAAAACCTGCAAAGGATTGTCAACATACTCTTTAATTGAAAAGCTCTGAGGCATACATCTTGGAACTAGCCAGTTTCCTGTGCCCACGCATAGACAAGTATATAGAACCATGGTGGATTCCCAGCTCATGAAGCAAAGGATTCTTAAAGGAACGGGATTACCATACGGATCCTGTTTAATTCTCTGAAACAGATCGGCAGTTTTCACCTGCCATACTAATAACCACTTCTCCTCTCTGGGGATAAGAAAAACCAACCGGGGAACTGACAGAGGGCCTGACCAACACATCCACACCGATCCCACAGGAAAAAAAAAAAAACAAAACACCGTAGCCACCAGCTACTAATTATAATGCTAACTTGCAAAATTTTCCTGCATTTTTAAACAATGGAAAAATGATGGTGAGACGATACTTACAAGAATGGATTCTTGTCAGTCTCCACTAACCAAAATAGGAAAAACCAAGTCAGCTACGCCTCAGCATAGTTATGTCCGTCGCAGCCTTCTTGGGTTTCTGGAGGCACAAACAAACGTTATCACAATTATGGTGAAACGCTGAACACCTGCAAATAATTTTCAACGTACCGGTTAATTGAAAAGCTCTGCGGCATACTTCTTGGAACAAGCCAATTACCTGTTCCCACGCAAAGAGGAGTATAGAGAACCATGGTGGATTTCCAGCTGATGAAGTAAAAGATTATTAAAGAACGGGATGACCATGGGGATCATCGTTAATTCTCTGAAACAGAATCCGCTCTTTTCACCTGCCACACACATGCCCACTTCTCCTCTCTGGGGATAATAAAAACTAACCAGCGAACTGACAGAGGGCCTGACCCCACCCCATCCGCATCGACCACACACACAAAAAAACCGTACCCTCCAGCTACTAATTATAATGCTAACTTGCAAAATTTCCCTGCATTTTAAAACAATGGAAAAATGGTGGTGGGATGATACTTAGAAGAATAGCTTCTTGTCAGTCTCCACTAACAAAAATAGGCAACACCAAGTCAGCTAGTCCTCAGCATAGTTATGTCCGTCGCAGCCTTCTTGGGTTTCAGGAGGCACAAACACACGTTATCACAATTATGGTGAAACGCTGAACACCTGCAAATAATTTTCAACCTAGTGGTAAATTGAAAAACTCTGCGGCATACTTCTTGGAACAAGCCAGTTACCTGTTCCCACGCAAAGAGGAGTATAGAGAACCATGGTGGATTTCCAGCTGATGAAGTAAAATATTATTAAAGGAACGGGATGACCATGGGGATCATCGTTAATTCTCTGAAACAGAATCCGCCCTTTTCACCTGCCAAACACATGCCCACTTCTCCTCTCTGGGGATAATAAAAACTAACCAGCGAACTGACAGAGACTCTGACTCCCAAACCCATCCACATCGACCACACACAAAAAAAAACCATACCCTCCAGCTACTAATTATAATGCTAACTTGCAAAACTTCCCTGCATTTTAAAACAATGAAAAAATGGTGGTGGGATGATACTTAGAAGAATGGCTTCTTGTCAGTCTCCACTAACAAAAATAGGCAACACCAAGTCAGCTACTCCTCAGCATAGTTATGTCCGTCACAGCCTTCTTGGGTTTCAGGAGGCACAAACACACGTTATCACAATTATGGTGAAACGCTGAACACCTGCAAATAATTTTCAACGTACTGGTTAATTGAAAAGCTCTGCCGCATACTTCTTGGAACAAGCCAGTTACCTGTTCCCACGCAAACAGGAGTATATACAACCATGGTGGATTTCCAGCTGATGAAGTAAAGGATTATTAAAGGAACGGGATGACCATGGGGATCATCGTTAATTATCTGAAACAGAATCCGCCCTTTTCACCTGCCAAACACATGCCCACTTCTCCTCTCTGGGGATAATAAAAACTAACCAGCGAACTGACAGAGGGCCTGACCCCCACCATCCACATCGACCACACACAAAAAAAAAACCGTACCCTCCAGCTACTAATTATAATGCTAACTTGCAAAATTTCCCTGCATTTTAAAACAATGGAAAAATGGTGGTGGGATGATACTTAGAAGAATGGCTTCTTGTCAGTCTCCACTAACAAAAATAGGCAACACCAAGTCAGCTACTCCTCAGCATAGTTATGTCCGTCGCAGCCTTCTTGGGTTTCAGGAGGCACAAACAAAGTTTCTCACAATTATGGTGAAACGCTGAACACCTGCAAATAATTTTCAACGTAGTGGTTAATTGAAAAGTTCTGCGGCATACTTCTTGGAACAAGCCAGTTACCTGTTCCCACGCAAACAGGAGTATATAGAACCATGGTGGATTTCCAGCTGATGAAGTAAAGGATTATTAAAGGAACGGGATGACCATGGGGATCATCGTTAATTCTCTGAAACAGAATCCGCCCTTTTCACCTGCCAAACACATGCCCACTTCTCCTCTCTGGGGATAATAAAAACTAACCAGCGAACTGACAGAGGGCCTGACCCCCCCCCATCCACATCGACCACACACACAAAAAAAAAAACCGTACCCTCCAGCTACTAATTATAATGCTAACTTGCAAAATTTCCCTGCACTTTAAAACAATGGAAAAATGGTGGTGGGATCATACTTAGAAGAATGGCTTCTTGTCTGTCTCCACTAACAAAAATAGGCAACACCAAGTCAGCTACTCCTCAGCATAGTTATGTCCGTCGCAGCCTTCTTGGGTTTCAGGAGGGAAATACAAACGTTATCAAAATTATGGTGAAACGCTGAAAACCTGCAAATAATTTTCAACGTACTGGTTAATTTGAAAACTCTCCAGCATAATTCTTGGAACAAGCCAGGTACCTGTGCCCACGCATAGAGGAGTATATAGAAACATGGTGGAATCCCAGCTGATGAAGCAAAGGATTCTTAAAGGAATGAGATGACCATGCGGATCCTGCTTAATTCTCTGAAACAGAATCCGCACTTTTCACCTGCCAAACACATGCCCACTACTCTTCTCTGGGGATAATAAAAACAAACCAGCGATCTCACAGAGGGCATGAACACCCATCCTGACCGACCCCACAAAACAAAAAAGTACCCTCCAGCTACTAATTATAATGCCAATTTGCAAAATTTCCCTGCATTTTTAAACAATGGAGAAATGATGGTAGGATGATACTTAGAAGAATGGCTTCTTGTCAGTCTCCACTAACAAAAATAGGCAACACCAAGTCAGCTACGCCTCAGCATAGTTATGTCCGTAGCAGCCATATTTGGTTTCAGTAGGCACATACACACGTTATCACAATTATGGTGAAACGCTGAAAACCTGCAAAGGATTGTCAACATACTGGTTAATTGAAAAGCTCTGAGACATACTTCTTGGATCAAGCCAGTTACCTGTTCCCACGCAAAGAGGAGTATATAGAACCATGGTGGATTCCCAGCTCATGAAGCAAAGGATTCTTAAAGGAACGGGATTACCATGCGGATCCTGTTTAATTCTCTGAAACAGATACGCAGTTTTCACCTGCCATACTAATACCCACTTCTCCTCTCTGGGGATAATAAAAACCAACCGGGGAACTGACATAGGGCCTGACCAACACATCCACACCGACCCCACAGGAAAAAAAAAAACAAAAAACACCGTAGCCTCCAGATACTAATTATAATGCTAACTTGCAAAATTTCCCTGCATTTTAAAACAATGGAAAAATGGTGGTGGGATCATACTTAGAAGAATGGCTTCTTGTCAGTCTCCACTAACAAAAATAGGCAACACCAAGTCAGCTACGCCTCAGCATAGTTATGTCCGTCGCAGCCTTCTTGGGTTTCAGGAGGCACAAACAAAGGTTCTCACAATTATGGTGAAACGCTGAACACCTGCAAATAATTTTCAACGTAGTGGTTAATTGAAAAGCTCTGTGGAATACTTCTTGGAACAAGGCAGTTACCTTTTCCCCCTCTAAGAGGAGTATATAGAACCATGGTGGATTTCCAGCTGATGAAGTAAAGGATTATTAAAGGAAGGGGATGACCATGGGGATCATCCTTAATTCTCTGAAACAGAATCCGCCCTTTTCACCTGCTAAACACATGCCGACTTCTCCTCTCTGGGGATAATAAAAACTAACCAGCAAACTGACAGAGGGCCTCACCCCCCCATCCACATCGACCACACACACAAAAAAAAAACCGTACCGTCCAGCTACTAATTATAATGCTAACTTGCAAAATTTCCCTGCATTTTAAAACAATGGAAAAATGGTGGTGGGATGATACTTAGAAGAATGGCTTCTTGTCAGTCTCCACTAACAAAAATAGGCAACACCAAGTCAGCTATCCTCAGCATAGCTATGTCGATCGCAGCCTTCTTGGGTTTCAGGAGGCACAAACAAACGTTATCATAATTATGTTGAAACGCTGAACACCTGCAAATAATTTTCAACGTAGTGGTTAATTGAAAAGCTCTGCGGCATACTTCTTGGAACAAGCCAGTTACCTGTTCCCACGCAAAGAGGAGTATATAGAACCATGGTGGATTTCCAGCTGATGAAGAAAAGGATTAGTAAAGGAACGGGATGACCATGGGGATCATCGTTAATTCTCTGAAACAGAATCCGCCCTTTTCACCTGCCAAACACATGCCCACTTCTCCTCTCTGGGGATAATAAAAACTAACCAGCTAACTGACAGAGGGCCTGACCCCCACCATCCACATCGACCACACAGAAAAAAAAAACCGTACCCTCCAGCTACTAATTATAATGCTAACTTGCAAAATTTCCCTGCATTTTAAAACAATGGAAAAATAGGGGGGGATGATACTTAGAAGAATGGCTTCTTGTCAGTCTCCACTAACAAAAATAGGCAACACCAAGTCAGATACTCCTCAGCATAGTTATGTCCGTCGCAGCCTTCTTGGGTTTCAGGAGGCACAAACAAAGGTTCTCACAATTATGGTGAAACGCTGAACACCTGCAAAAAATTTTCAACGTAGTGGTTAATTGAAAAGCTCTGCGGCATACTTCTTGGAACAAGGCAGTTACCTGTTTCCACGCAAAGAGGAGTATAGAGAACCATGGTGGATATCCAGCTGATGAAGTAAAGGATTATTAAAGGAACGGGATGACCATGGGGATCATCGTTAATTCTCTGAAACAGAATCCGCCCTTTTCACCTGCCAAACACATGCCCACTTCTCCTCTCTGGGGATAATAAAAACTAACCAGCAAACTGACAGAGGGCCTCACCCCCCCATCCACATCGACCACACACACACAAAAAAAACCGTACCCTCCAGCTACTAATTATAATGCTAACTTGCAAAATTTCCCTGCATTTTAAAACAATGGAAAAATGGTGGTGGGATGATACTTAGAAGAATGGCTTCTTGTAAGTCTCCACTAACAAAAATAGGCAACACCAAGTCAGCTATCCTCAGCATAGCTATGTCGATCGCAGCCTTCTTGGGTTTCAGGAGGCACAAACAAACGTTATCACAATTATGGTGAAACGCTGAACACCTGCAAATAATTTTCAACGTAGTGGTTAATTGAAAAGCTCTGCGGCATACTTCTTGGAACAAGGCAGTTACCTGTTCCCATGCAAAGAGGAGTATATAGAACCATGGTGGATTTCCAGCTCATGAAGTAAAGGATTATTAAAGGAACGGGATGACCATGGGGATCATCGTTAATTCTCTGAAACAGAATCCGCCCTTTTCACCTGCCAAACACATGCCCACTTCTCCTCTCTGGGGATAATATAAACAAACCAGCGATCTGACAGAGGGCCTGAACACCCATCCTGACTGACCCCACAAAACAAAAAAGTACCCTCCAGCTACTAATTATAATGCCAATTTGCAAAATTTCCCTGCATTTTTAAACAATGGAGAAATGATGGTGGGATGATACTTAGAAGAATGGCTTCTTGTCAGTCTCCACTGACAAAAATAGGCAACACCAAGTCAGCTACGCCTCAGCATAGTTATGTCCGTAGCAGCCATATTTGGTTTCAGTAGGCACATACACACGTTATCACAATTATGGTGAAACGCTGAAAACCTGCAAAGGATTGTCAACATACTGGTTAATTGAAAAGCTCTGCGGCACACTTCTTGGAACTAGCCAGTTTCCTGTGCCCACGCATAGACAAGTATATAGAACCATGGTGGATTCCCAGCTCATGAAGCAAAGGATTCTTAAAGGAACGGGATTACCATACGTATCCTGTTTAATTCTCTGAAACAGATCGGCAGTTTTCACCTGCCATACTAATACCCACTTCTCCTCTCTGGGGATAACAAAAACCAACCGGGGAACTGACAGAGGGCCTGTCCAACACATTCACTCCGACCCCACAGAAAAAAAAAAAAAAAAAAAACACCGTAGCCTCCAGCTACTAATTATAATGCTAACTTGCAAAATTTTCCTGCATTTTTAAACAATGGAAAAATGATGGTGAGATGATACTTAGAAGAATGGCTTCTTGTCAGTCTCCACAAACCAAAATAGGCAAAACCAAGTCAGCTACGCCTCAGCATAGTTATGTCCGTCGCAGCCTTCTTGGGTTTCTGGAGGCACAAACAAACGTTATCACAATTATGGTGAAACGCTGAACACCTGCAAATAATTTTCAACATACCGGTTAATTGAAAAGCTCTGCGGCATACTTCTTGGAACAAGCCAGTTACCTGTTCCCACGCAAAGAGGAGTATAGAGAACCATGGTGGATTTCCAGCTGATGAAGTAAAAGATTATTAAAGGAACGGGATGACCATGGGGATCATCGTTAATTCTCTGAAACAGAATCCGCTCTTTTCACCTGCCACACACATGCCCACTTCTCCTCTCTGGGGATAATAAAAACTAACCAGCGAACTGACAGAGGGCCTGACCCCACCCCATCCGCATCGACCACACACACAAAAAAAAACGTACCCTCCAGCTACTAATTATAATGCTAACTTGCAAAATTTCCCTGCATTTTAAAACAATGGAAAAATGGTGGTGGGATGATACTTAGAAGAATGGCTTCTTGTCAGTCTCCACTAACCAAAATAGGCAACACCAAGTCAGCTACTCCTCAGCATAGTTATGTCCGTCGCAGCCTTCTTGGGTTTCAGGAGGCACAAACACACGTTATCACAATTATGGTGAAACGCTGAACACCTGCAAATAATTTTCAACGTAGTGGTTAATTGAAAAACTCTGCGGCATACTTCTTGGAACAAGTCAGTTACCTGTTCCCACGCAAAGAGGAGTATAGAGAACCATGGTGGATTTCCAGCTGATGAAGTAAAATATTATTAAAGGAACGGGATGACCATGGGGATCATCGTTAATTCTCTGAAACAGAATCCGTCCTTTTCACCTGCCAAACACATGCCCACTTCTCCTCTCTGGGGATAATAAAAACTAACCAGCGAACTGACAGTGGGTCTGACCCCCAAACCCATCCACATCGACCACACACAAAAAAAAACCGTACCCTCCAGCTACTAATTATAATGCTAACTTGCAAAACTTCCCTGCATTTTAAAACAATGAAAAAATGGTGGTGGGATGATACTTAGAAGAATGGCTTCTTGTCAGTCTCCACTAACAAAAATAGGCAACACCAAGTCAGCTACTCCTCAGCATAGTTATGTCCGTCACAGCCTTCTTGGGTTTCAGGAGGCACAAACACACGTTATCACAATTATGGTGAAACGCTGAACACCTGCAAATAATTTTCAACGTACTGGTTAATTGAAAAGCTCTGCCGCATACTTCTTGGAACAAGCCAGTTACCTGTTCCCACGCAAACAGGAGTATATACAACCATGGTGGATTTCCAGCTGATGAAGTAAAGGATTATTAAAGGAACGGGATGACCATGGGGATCATCGTTAATTCTCTGAAACAGAATCCGCCCTTTTCACCTGCCAAACACATGCCCACTTCTCCTCTCTGGGGATAATAAAAACTAACCAGCGAACTGACAGAGGGCCTGACCCCCACCATCCACATCGACCACACACAAAAAAAAAAACCGTACCCTCCAGCTACTAATTATAATGCTAACTTGCAAAATTTCCCTGCATTTTAAAACAGTGGAAAAATGGTGGTGGGATCATACTTAGAAGAATGGCTTCTTGTCTGTCTCCACTAACAAAAATAGGCAACACCAAGTCAGCTACTCCTCAGCATACTTATGTCCGTCGCAGCCTTCTTGGGTTTCAGGAGGGACATACAAAAGTTATCAAAATTATGGTGAAACGCTGAAAACTTTAAAATAATTTTCAACGAACTGGTTAATTTGAAAACTCTCCAGCATAATTCTTGGAACAAGCCAGGTACCTGTGCCCACGCATAGAGGAGTATATAGAAACATGGTGGAATCCCAGCTGATGAAGCAAAGGATTCTTAAAGGAATGAGATGACCATGCGGATCCTGTTTAATTCTCTGAAACAGAATCCGCACTTTTCACCTGCCAAACACATGCCCACTACTCTTCTCTGGGGATAATAAAAACAAACCAGCGATCTGACAGAGGGCCTGAACACCCATCCTGACCGACCCCACAAAACAAAAAGTACCCTCCAGCTACTAATTATAATGCCAATTTGCAAAATTTCCCTGCATTTTTAAACAATGGAGAAATGATGGTGGGATGATACTTAGAAGAATGGCTTCTTGTCAGTCTCCACTGACAAAAATAGGCAACACCAAGTCAGCTACGCCTCAGCATAGTTATGTCCGTAGCAGCCATATTTGGTTTCAGTAGGCACATACACACGTTATCACAATTATGGTGAAACGCTGAAAACCTGCAAAGGATTGTCAACATACTCTTTAATTGAAAAGCTCTGAGGCATACATCTTGGAACTAGCCAGTTTCCTGTGCCCACGCATAGACAAGTATATAGAACCATGGTGGATTCCCAGCTCATGAAGCAAAGGATTCTTAAAGGAACGGGATTACCATACGGATCCTGTTTAATTCTCTGAAACAGATCGGCAGTTTTCACCTGCCATACTAATAACCACTTCTCCTCTCTGGGGATAAGAAAAACCAACCGGGGAACTGACAGAGGGCCTGACCAACACATCCACACCGATCCCACAGGAAAAAAAAAAAACAAAACACCGTAGCCACCAGCTACTAATTATAATGCTAACTTGCAAAATTTTCCTGCATTTTTAAACAATGGAAAAATGATGGTGAGACGATACTTACAAGAATGGATTCTTGTCAGTCTCCACTAACCAAAATAGGAAAAACCAAGTCAGCTACGCCTCAGCATAGTTATGTCCGTCGCAGCCTTCTTGGGTTTCTGGAGGCACAAACAAACGTTATCACAATTATGGTGAAACGCTGAACACCTGCAAATAATTTTCAACGTACCGGTTAATTGAAAAGCTCTGCGGCATACTTCTTGGAACAAGCCAATTACCTGTTCCCACGCAAAGAGGAGTATAGAGAACCATGGTGGATTTCCAGCTGATGAAGTAAAAGATTATTAAAGAACGGGATGACCATGGGGATCATCGTTAATTCTCTGAAACAGAATCCGCTCTTTTCACCTGCCACACACATGCCCACTTCTCCTCTCTGGGGATAATAAAAACTAACCAGCGAACTGACAGAGGGCCTGACCCCACCCCATCCGCATCGACCACACACACAAAAAAACCGTACCCTCCAGCTACTAATTATAATGCTAACTTGCAAAATTTCCCTGCATTTTAAAACAATGGAAAAATGGTGGTGGGATGATACTTAGAAGAATAGCTTCTTGTCAGTCTCCACTAACAAAAATAGGCAACACCAAGTCAGCTACTCCTCAGCATAGTTATGTCCGTCGCAGCCTTCTTGGGTTTCAGGAGGCACAAACACACGTTATCACAATTATGGTGAAACGCTGAACACCTGCAAATAATTTTCAACCTAGTGGTAAATTGAAAAACTCTGCGGCATACTTCTTGGAACAAGCCAGTTACCTGTTCCCACGCAAAGAGGAGTATAGAGAACCATGGTGGATTTCCAGCTGATGAAGTAAAATATTATTAAAGGAACGGGATGACCATGGGGATCATCGTTAATTCTCTGAAACAGAATCCGCCCTTTTCACCTGCCAAACACATGCCCACTTCTCCTCTCTGGGGATAATAAAAACTAACCAGCGAACTGACAGAGACTCTGACTCCCAAACCCATCCACATCGACCACACACAAAAAAAAACCATACCCTCCAGCTACTAATTATAATGCTAACTTGCAAAACTTCCCTGCATTTTAAAACAATGAAAAAATGGTGGTGGGATGATACTTAGAAGAATGGCTTCTTGTCAGTCTCCACTAACAAAAATAGGCAACACCAAGTCAGCTACTCCTCAGCATAGTTATGTCCGTCACAGCCTTCTTGGGTTTCAGGAGGCACAAACACACGTTATCACAATTATGGTGAAACGCTGAACACCTGCAAATAATTTTCAACGTACTGGTTAATTGAAAAGCTCTGCCGCATACTTCTTGGAACAAGCCAGTTACCTGTTCCCACGCAAACAGGAGTATATACAACCATGGTGGATTTCCAGCTGATGAAGTAAAGGATTATTAAAGGAACGGGATGACCATGGGGATCATCGTTAATTATCTGAAACAGAATCCGCCCTTTTCACCTGCCAAACACATGCCCACTTCTCCTCTCTGGGGATAATAAAAACTAACCAGCGAACTGACAGAGGGCCTGACCCCCACCATCCACATCGACCACACACAAAAAAAAAACCGTACCCTCCAGCTACTAATTATAATGCTAACTTGCAAAATTTCCCTGCATTTTAAAACAATGGAAAAATGGTGGTGGGATGATACTTAGAAGAATGGCTTCTTGTCAGTCTCCACTAACAAAAATAGGCAACACCAAGTCAGCTACTCCTCAGCATAGTTATGTCCGTCGCAGCCTTCTTGGGTTTCAGGAGGCACAAACAAAGTTTCTCACAATTATGGTGAAACGCTGAACACCTGCAAATAATTTTCAACGTAGTGGTTAATTGAAAAGTTCTGCGGCATACTTCTTGGAACAAGCCAGTTACCTGTTCCCACGCAAACAGGAGTATATAGAACCATGGTGGATTTCCAGCTGATGAAGTAAAGGATTATTAAAGGAACGGGATGACCATGGGGATCATCGTTAATTCTCTGAAACAGAATCCGCCCTTTTCACCTGCCAAACACATGCCCACTTCTCCTCTCTGGGGATAATAAAAACTAACCAGCGAACTGACAGAGGGCCTGACCCCCCCCCCATCCACATCGACCACACACACAAAAAAAAAAACCGTACCCTCCAGCTACTAATTATAATGCTAACTTGCAAAATTTCCCTGCACTTTAAAACAATGGAAAAATGGTGGTGGGATCATACTTAGAAGAATGGCTTCTTGTCTGTCTCCACTAACAAAAATAGGCAACACCAAGTCAGCTACTCCTCAGCATAGTTATGTCCGTCGCAGCCTTCTTGGGTTTCAGGAGGGAAATACAAACGTTATCAAAATTATGGTGAAACGCTGAAAACCTGCAAATAATTTTCAACGTACTGGTTAATTTGAAAACTCTCCAGCATAATTCTTGGAACAAGCCAGGTACCTGTGCCCACGCATAGAGGAGTATATAGAAACATGGTGGAATCCCAGCTGATGAAGCAAAGGATTCTTAAAGGAATGAGATGACCATGCGGATCCTGCTTAATTCTCTGAAACAGAATCCGCACTTTTCACCTGCCAAACACATGCCCACTACTCTTCTCTGGGGATAATAAAAACAAACCAGCGATCTCACAGAGGGCATGAACACCCATCCTGACCGACCCCACAAAACAAAAAAGTACCCTCCAGCTACTAATTATAATGCCAATTTGCAAAATTTCCCTGCATTTTTAAACAATGGAGAAATGATGGTAGGATGATACTTAGAAGAATGGCTTCTTGTCAGTCTCCACTAACAAAAATAGGCAACACCAAGTCAGCTACGCCTCAGCATAGTTATGTCCGTAGCAGCCATATTTGGTTTCAGTAGGCACATACACACGTTATCACAATTATGGTGAAACGCTGAAAACCTGCAAAGGATTGTCAACATACTGGTTAATTGAAAAGCTCTGAGACATACTTCTTGGATCAAGCCAGTTACCTGTTCCCACGCAAAGAGGAGTATATAGAACCATGGTGGATTCCCAGCTCATGAAGCAAAGGATTCTTAAAGGAACGGGATTACCATGCGGATCCTGTTTAATTCTCTGAAACAGATACGCAGTTTTCACCTGCCATACTAATACCCACTTCTCCTCTCTGGGGATAATAAAAACCAACCGGGGAACTGACATAGGGCCTGACCAACACATCCACACCGACCCCACAGGAAAAAAAAAAACAAAAAACACCGTAGCCTCCAGCTACTAATTATAATGCTAACTTGCAAAATTTCCCTGCATTTTAAAACAATGGAAAAATGGTGGTGGGATCATACTTAGAAGAATGGCTTCTTGTCAGTCTCCACTAACAAAAATAGGCAACACCAAGTCAGCTACGCCTCAGCATAGTTATGTCCGTCGCAGCCTTCTTGGGTTTCAGGAGGCACAAACAAAGGTTCTCACAATTATGGTGAAACGCTGAACACCTGCAAATAATTTTCAACGTAGTGGTTAATTGAAAAGCTCTGTGGAATACTTCTTGGAACAAGGCAGTTACCTTTTCCCCCTCTAAGAGGAGTATATAGAACCATGGTGGATTTCCAGCTGATGAAGTAAAGGATTATTAAAGGAAGGGGATGACCATGGGGATCATCCTTAATTCTCTGAAACAGAATCCGCCCTTTTCACCTGCTAAACACATGCCGACTTCTCCTCTCTGGGGATAATAAAAACTAACCAGCAAACTGACAGAGGGCCTCACCCCCCCATCCACATCGACCACACACACAAAAAAAAAACCGTACCGTCCAGCTACTAATTATAATGCTAACTTGCAAAATTTCCCTGCATTTTAAAACAATGGAAAAATGGTGGTGGGATGATACTTAGAAGAATGGCTTCTTGTCAGTCTCCACTAACAAAAATAGGCAACACCAAGTCAGCTATCCTCAGCATAGCTATGTCGATCGCAGCCTTCTTGGGTTTCAGGAGGCACAAACAAACGTTATCATAATTATGTTGAAACGCTGAACACCTGCAAATAATTTTCAACGTAGTGGTTAATTGAAAAGCTCTGCGGCATACTTCTTGGAACAAGCCAGTTACCTGTTCCCACGCAAAGAGGAGTATATAGAACCATGGTGGATTTCCAGCTGATGAAGAAAAGGATTAGTAAAGGAACGGGATGACCATGGGGATCATCGTTAATTCTCTGAAACAGAATCCGCCCTTTTCACCTGCCAAACACATGCCCACTTCTCCTCTCTGGGGATAATAAAAACTAACCAGCTAACTGACAGAGGGCCTGACCCCCACCATCCACATCGACCACACAGAAAAAAAAAACCGTACCCTCCAGCTACTAATTATAATGCTAACTTGCAAAATTTCCCTGCATTTTAAAACAATGGAAAAATAGGGGGGGATGATACTTAGAAGAATGGCTTCTTGTCAGTCTCCACTAACAAAAATAGGCAACACCAAGTCAGATACTCCTCAGCATAGTTATGTCCGTCGCAGCCTTCTTGGGTTTCAGGAGGCACAAACAAAGGTTCTCACAATTATGGTGAAACGCTGAACACCTGCAAAAAATTTTCAACGTAGTGGTTAATTGAAAAGCTCTGCGGCATACTTCTTGGAACAAGGCAGTTACCTGTTTCCACGCAAAGAGGAGTATAGAGAACCATGGTGGATATCCAGCTGATGAAGTAAAGGATTATTAAAGGAACGGGATGACCATGGGGATCATCGTTAATTCTCTGAAACAGAATCCGCCCTTTTCACCTGCCAAACACATGCCCACTTCTCCTCTCTGGGGATAATAAAAACTAACCAGCAAACTGACAGAGGGCCTCACCCCCCCATCCACATCGACCACACACACACAAAAAAAACCGTACCCTCCAGCTACTAATTATAATGCTAACTTGCAAAATTTCCCTGCATTTTAAAACAATGGAAAAATGGTGGTGGGATGATACTTAGAAGAATGGCTTCTTGTAAGTCTCCACTAACAAAAATAGGCAACACCAAGTCAGCTATCCTCAGCATAGCTATGTCGATCGCAGCCTTCTTGGGTTTCAGGAGGCACAAACAAACGTTATCACAATTATGGTGAAACGCTGAACACCTGCAAATAATTTTCAACGTAGTGGTTAATTGAAAAGCTCTGCGGCATACTTCTTGGAACAAGCCAGTTACCTGTTCCCACGCAAAGAGGAGTATATAGAACCATGGTGGATTTACAGCTGATGAAGAAAAGGATTAGTAAAGGAACGGGATGACCATGGGGATCATCGTTAATTCTCTGAAACAGAATCCGCCCTTTTCACCTGCCAAACACCTGCCCACTTCTCCTCTCTGGGGATAATAAAAACTAACCAGCGAACTGACAGAGGGCCTGACCCCCCCATCCACATCGACCACACACACAAAAAAAAAACCGTACCCACTAGCTACTAATTATAATGCTAACTTGCAAAATTTCCCTGCATTTTAAAACAATGGAAAAGTGGTGGTGGGATGATACTTAGAAGAATGGCTTCTTGTCAGTCTCCACTAACAAAAATAGGCAACACCAAGTCAGCTACTCCTCAGCATAGTTATGTCCGTCGCAGCCTTCTTGGGTTTCATGAGGCACAAACAAAGGTTCTCACAATTATGGTGAAACTCTGAACACCTGCAAATAATTTTCAACGTAGTGGTTAATTGAAAAGCTCTGCGGCATACTTCTTGGAACAAGGCAGTTACCTGTTCCCATGCAAAGAGGAGTATATAGAACCATGGTGGATTTCCAGCTCATGAAGTAAAGGATTATTAAAGGAACGGGATGACCATGGGGATCATCGTTAATTCTCTGAAACAGAATCCGCCCTTTTCACCTGCCAAACACATGCCCACTTCTCCTCTCTGGGGATAATATAAACAAACCAGCGATCTGACAGAGGGCCTGAACACCCATCCTGACTGACCCCACAAAACAAAAAAGTACCCTCCAGCTACTAATTATAATGCCAATTTGCAAAATTTCCCTGCATTTTTAAACAATGGAGAAATGATGGTGGGATGATACTTAGAAGAATGGCTTCTTGTCAGTCTCCACTGACAAAAATAGGCAACACCAAGTCAGCTACGCCTCAGCATAGTTATGTCCGTAGCAGCCATATTTGCTTTCAGTAGGCACATACACACGTTATCACAATTATGGTGAAACGCTGAAAACCTGCAAAGGATTGTCAACATACTGGTTAATTGAAAAGCTCTGAGGCATACTTCTTGGAACTAGCCCGTTTCCTGTGCCCACGCATAGACAAGTATATAGAACCATGGTGGATTCCCAGCTCATGAAGCAAAGGATTCTTAAAGGAACGGGATTACCATGCGGATCCTGTTTAATTCTCTGAAACAGATCCGCAGTTTTCACCTGCCATACTAATACCCACTTCTCCTCTCTGGGGATAACAAAAACCAACCGGGGAACTGACAGAGGGCCTGACCAACACATCCACCCCAACCCCACAGGAAAAAAAAAAAAAAAAACACCGTAGCCTCCAGCTACTAATTATAATGCTAACTTGCAAAATTTTCCTGCATTTTTAAACAATGGAAAAATGATGGTGAGACGATACTTACAAGAATGGATTCTTGTCAGTCTCCACTAACAAAAATAGGCAAAACCAAGTCAGCTACGCGTCAGCATATTTATGTCCGTCGCAGCCTTCTTGGGTTTCAGGAGGCACAATTATGGAGAAACGCTGAACACCTGCAAATAATTTTCAACGTAGTGGTTAATTGAAAAGCTCTGCGGCATACTTCTTGGAACAAGGCAGTTACCTGTTCCCACGCAAAGAGGAGTATAGAGAACCATGGTGGATTTCCAGCTGATGAAGTAAAGGATTATTAAAGGAACGGGATGACCATGGGGATCATCGTTAATTCTCTGAAACAGAATCCGCCCTTTTCACCTGCCAAACACATGCGCACTTCTCCTCTCTGGGGATAATAAAAACTACCCAGCGAACTGACAGAGGGCCTCACCCCCCCATCCACATCGACCACACACACACAAAAAAAAACCGTACCCTCCAGCTACTAATTATAATGCTAACTTGCAAAATTTCCCTGCATTTTAAAACAATGGAAAAATGGTGGTGGGATGATACTTAGAAGAATGGCTTCTTGTCAGTCTCCACTAACAAAAATAGGCAACACCAAGTCAGCTACTCCTCAGAATAGTTATGTCCGTCGCAGCATTCTAGGGTTTCAGGAGGCACAAACAAAGGTTCTCACAATTATGGTGAAACGCTGAACACCTGCAAATAATTTTCAACGTAGTGGTTAATTGAAAAGCTCTGTGGCATACTTCTTGGAACAAGGCAGTTACCTGTTCCCACACAAAGAGGAGTATAGAGAACCATGGTGGATTTCCAGCTGATGAAGTAAAGGATTATTAAAGGAAAGGGATGACCATGGGGATCATCGTTAATTCTCTGAGACAGAATCCGCCCTTTTTACCTGCCAAACACATGCCCACTTCACCTCTCTGGGGATAATAAAAACTAACCAGCGAACTGACAGAGGGCCTGACCCCCACCATCCACATCGACCACACAGAAAAAAAAAACCGTACCCTCCAGCTACTAATTATAATGCTAACTTGCAAAATTTCCCTGCATTTTAAAACAATGGAAAAATAGGGGAGGATGATACTTAGAAGAATGGCTTCTTGTCAGTCTCCACTAACAAAAATAGGCAACACCAAGTCAGATACTCCTCAGCATAGTTATGTCCGTCGCAGCCTTCTTGGGTTTCAGGAGGCACAAACAAAGGTTCTCACAATTATGGTGAAACGCGGAACACCTGCAAATAATTTTCAACGTAGTGGTTAATTGAAAAGCTCTGCGGCATACTTCTTGGAACAAGGCAGTTACCTGTTTCCACGCAAAGAGGAGTATAGAGAACCATGGTGGATATCCAGCTGATGAAGTAAAGGATTATTAAAGGAACGGGATGACCATGGGGATCATCGTTAATTCTCCGAAACAGAATCCGCCCTTTTCACCTGCCAAACACATGCCCACTTCTCCTCTCTGGGGATAATAAAAACTAACCAGCGAACTCACAGAGGGCCTCACCCCCCCATCCACATCGACCACACACACAAAAAAAAAACCGTACCCTCCAGCTACTAATTATAATGCTAACTTGCAAAATTTCCCTGCATTTTAAAACAATGGAAAAATGGTGGTGGGATGATACTTAGAAGAATGGCTTCTTGTCAGTATCCACTAACAAAAATAGGCAACACCAAGTCAGCTATCCTCAGCATAGCAATGTCGATCGCAGCCTTCTTGGGTTTCAGGAGGCACAAACAAACGTTATCACAATAATGGTGAAACGCTGAACACCTGCAAATAATTTTCAACGTAGTGGTTAATTGAAAAGCTCTGCGGCATACTTCTTGGAACAAGCCAGTTACCTGTTCCCACGCAAAGAGGAGTATATAGAACCATGGTGGATTTCCAGCTGATGAAGAAAAGGATTAGTAAAGGAACGGGATGACCATGGGGATCATCGTTAATTCTCTGAAACAGAATCCGCCCTTTTCACCTGCCAAACACATGCCCACTTCTCCTCTCTGGGGATAATAAAAACTAACCAGCGAACTGACAGAGGGCCTCACCCCCCCATCCACATCGACCACACACAAAAAAAAAAAACCGTACCCACTAGCTACTAATTATAATGCTAACTTGCAAAATTTCCCTGCATTTTAAAACAATGGAAAAGTGGTGGTGGGATGATACTTAGAAGAATGGCTTCTTGTCAGTCTCCACTAACAAAAATAGGCAACACCAAGTCAGCTACTCCTCAGCATAGTTATGTCCGTCGCAGCCTTCTTGGGTTTCAGGAGGCACAAACAAAGGTTCTCACAATTATGGTGAAACTCTGAACACCTGCAAATAATTTTCAACGTAGTGGTTAATTGAAAAGCTCTGCGGCATACTTCTTGGAACAAGGCAGTTACCTGTTCCCATGCAAAGAGGAGTATATAGAACCATGGTGGATTTCCAGCTGATGAAGTAAAGGATTATTAAAGGAACGGGATGACCATGGGGATCATCGTTAATTCTCTGAAACAGAATCCGCCCTTTACACCTGCCAAACACATGCCCACTTCTCCTCTCTGGGGATAATAAAAACTAACCAGCGAACTGACAGAGGGCCTCACCCCCCCATCCACATCGACCACACACAAAAAAAAAAACCGTACCCTCCAGCTACTAATTATAATGCTAACTTGTAAAATTTCCCTGCATTTTAAAACAATGCAAAAATGGTGGTGGGATCATACTTAGAAAATGGCTTCTTGTCTGTCTCCACTAACAAAAATAGGCAACACCAAGTCAGCTACTCCTCAGCATAGTTAAGTCCGTCGCAGCCTTCTTGGGTTTCAGGAGGGACATACAAACGTTATCAAAATTATGGTGAAACGCTGAAAACCTGCAAATAATTTTCAATGTACTGGTTAATTTGAAAACTCTCCAGCATAATTCTTGGAACAAGCCCGGTAACTGTGCCCACGCATAGAGGAGTATATAGAAACATGGTGGAATCCCAGCTGATGAAGCAAAGGATTCTTAAAGGAATGAGATGACCATGCGGATCCTGTTTAATTCTCTGAAACAGAATCCGCACTTTTCACCTGCCAAACACATGCCCACTACTCTTCTCTGGGGATAATAAAAACAAACCAGCGATCTGACAGAGGGCCTGAACACCCATCCTGACTGACCCCACAAAACAAAAAATTACCCTCCAGCTACTAATTATAATGCCAATTTGCAAAATTTCCCTGCATTTTTAAACAATGGAGAAATGATGGTGGGATGATACTTAGAAGAATGGCTTCTTGTCAGACTCCACTGACAAAAATAGGCAACACCAAGTCAGCTACGCCTCAGCATAGTTATGTCCGTAGCAGCCATATTTGCTTTCAGTAGGCACATACACACGTTATCACAATTATGGTGAAACGCTGAAAACCTGCAAAGGATTGTCAACATACTGGTTAATTGAAAAGCTCTGAGGCATACTTCTTGGAACTAGCCAGTTTCCTGTGCCCACGCATAGACAAGTATATAGAACCATGGTGGATTCCCAGCTCATGAAGCAAAGGATTCTTAAAGGAACGGGATTACCATGCGGATCCTGTTTAATTCTCTGAAACAGATCCGCAGTTTTCACCTGCCATACTAATACCCACTTCTCCTCTCTGGGGATAACAAAAACCAACCGGGGAACTGACAGAGGGCCTGACCAACACATCCACCCCAACCCCACAGGAAAAAAAAAAAAAAAAAAACACCGTAGCCTCCAGCTACTAATTATAATGCTAACTTGCAAAATTTTCCTGCATTTTTAAACAATGGAAAAATGATGGTGAGATGATACTTACAAGAATGGATTCTTGTCAGTCTCCACTAACAAAAATAGGCAACACCAAGTCAGCTACGCGTCAGCATATTTATGTCCGTCGCAGCCTTCTTGGGTTTCAGGAGGCACAATTATGGTGAAACGCTGAACACCTGCAAATAATTTTCAACGTAGTGGTTAATTGAAAAGCTCTGCGTCATACTTCTTCGAACAAGCCAGTTACCTGTTCTCATGCAAAGAGGAGTATATAGAACCATGGTGGATTTCCAGCTGATGAAGTAAAGGATTATTAACGGAACGGGATGACCATGGGGATTATCGTTAATTCTCTGAAACAGAATCCGCCCTTTTCACCTGCCAAACACATGCCCACTTCTCCTCTCTGGGGATAATAATAACTAACCAGCGAAGTGACAGAGGGCCTGAACCCCCCATCCACATCGACCACACAAAAAAAAAAAACCGTACCCTCCAGCTACTAATTATAATGCTAACTTGCAAAATTTCCCTGCATTTTAAAACAATGTAAAAATGGTGGTGGGATCATACTTAGAAGAATGGCTTCTTGTCAGTCTCCACTAACAAAAATAGGCAACACCAAGTCAGCTACTCCTCAGCATAGTTATGTCCGTCGCAGTCTTCTTGGGTTTCAGGAGGCACAAACACACGTTATCACAATTATGGTGAAACGCTGAACACCTGCAAATAATTTTCAACGTAGTGGTTAATTGAAAAGCTCGGCGGCATACTTCTTGGAACAAGCCAGTTACCTGTTCCCACGCAAAGAGGAGTATATAGAACCATGGTGGATTTCCAGCTGATGAAGTAAAGGATTATTAAAGGAACGGGATGACCATGGGGATCATCGTTAATTCTCTGAAACAGAATCCGCCCTTTTCACCTGCCAAACACATGCCCACTTCTCCTCTCTGGGGATAATAAAAACTAACCAGCGAACTGACAGAGGGCCTGACCCCCCCATCCACATCGACCACACACACACAAAAAAAAACCGTACCCTCCAGCTACTAATTATAATGCTAACTTGCAAAATTTCCCTGCATTTTAAAACAATGGAAAAATGGTGGTGGGATGATACTTAGAAGAATGGCTTCTTGTCAGTCTCCACTAACAAAAATAGGCAAAACCAAGTCAGCTACGCCTCAGCATAGTTATGTCAGTCGCAGCCTTCTAGGGTTTCAGGAGGCACAAACAAATGTTCTCACAATTATGGTGAAACGCTGAACACCTGCAAATAATTTTCAACGTACTGGTTAATTTGAAAAATCTCCAGCATAATTCTTGAAACAAGCCAGGTACCTGTGCCCACGCATAGAGGAGTATATAGAAACATGGTGGAATCCCAGCTGATGAAGCAAAGGATTCTTAAAGGAATGAGATGACCATGCGGATCCTGTTTAATTCTCTGAAACAGAATCCGCACTTTTCACCTGCCAAACACATGCCCACTACTCTTCTCTGGGGATAATAAAAACAAACCAGCGATCTGACAGAGGGCCTGAACACCCATCCTGACCGACCCCACAAAACAAAAACGTACCCTCCAGCTACTAATTATAATGCCACTTTGCAAAATTTCCCTGCATTTTTAAACAATGGAGAAATGATGGTGGGATGATACTTAGAAGAATGGCTTCTTGTCAGTCTCCACTGACAAAAATAGGCAACACCAAGTCAGCTACGCCTGAGCATAGTTATGTCTGTAGCAGCCATATTTGGTTTCAGTAGGCACATACACACGTTATCACAATTATGGTGAAACGCTGAAAACCTGCAAAGGATTGTCAACATACTGGTTAATTGAAAAGCTCTGAGGCATACTTCTTGGAACTAGCCAGTTTCCTGTGCCCACGCATAGACAAGTATATAGAACCATGGTGAATTCCCAGCTCATGAAGCAAAGGATTCTTAAAGGAACGGGATTACCATGCGGATCCTGTTTAATTCTCTGAAACAGATCCGCAGTTTTGACCTGCCATACTAATACCCACTTCTCCTCTCTGGGGATAATAGAAACCAACCGGGGAACTGACAGAGGGCCTGACCAACACATCCACACCGACCCCACAGGAAAAAAAAAAAAAAAAACACCGTAGCTTCCAGCTACTAATTATAATGCTAACTTGCAAAATTTCCCTGCATTTTTAAACAATGGAAAAATGATGGTGAGATGATACTTACAAGAATGGATTCTAGTCTGACTCCACTAACAAAAATAGGCAACACCAAGTCAGCTACGCCTCAGAATAGTTATGTCCGTCGCAGCCTTCTTGGGTTTCAGGAGGCACAAACAAACGTTATCACAATTATGGTGAAACGCTGAACACCTGCAAATAATTTTCAACGTAGTGGTTAATTGAAAAGCTCTGCGGCATACTTCTTGGAACAAGGCAGTTACCTGTTCCCACGCAAAGAGGAGTATAAAGAACCATGGTGGATTTCCAGCTGATGAAGTAAAGGATTATTAAAGGAACGGGATGACCATGGGGATCATCGTTAATTCTCTGAAACAGAATCCGCCCTTTTCACCTGCCAAACACCTGCCCACTTCTCCTCTCTGGGGATAATAAAAACTAACCAGCGAACTGACAGAGGCCCTGACCCCCCCCATCCACATCGACCACACACACAAAAAAAAAACCGTAGCCTCCAGCTACTAATTATAATGCTAACTTGCAAACTTTCCCTTCATTTTAAAACAATGGAAAAATGGTGGTGGGATCATACTTAGAAGAATGGCTTCTTGTCTGTCTCCACGAACAAAAATAGGCAACACCAAGTCAGCTACTCCTCAGCATAGTTATGTCCGTCGCAGCCTTCTTGGGTTTCAGGAGGGACATACAAACGTTATCAAAATTATGGTGAAACACTGAACACCTGCAAATAATTTTCAACGTACTGGTTAATTTGAAAACTCTCCGGCATAATTCTTGGAACAAGCCAGGTACCTGTGCCCACGCATAGAGGAGTATATAGAAACATGGTGGAATCCCAGCTGATGAAGCAAAGGATTCTTAAAGGAATGAGATGACCATGCGGATCCTGTTTAATTCTCTGAAACAGAATCCGCACTTTTCACCTGCCAAACACATGCCCACTACTCTTCTCTGGGGATAATAAAAACAAACCAGCGATCTGACAGAGGGCCTGAACACCCATCCTGACCGACCCCACAAAACAAAAAAGTACCCTCCAGCTACTAATTATAATGCCACTTTGCAAAATTTCCCTGCATTTTTAAACAATGGAGAAATGATGGTGGGATGATACTTAGAAGAATGGCTTCTTGTCAGTCTCCACTGACAAAAATAGGCAACACCAAGTCAGCTACGCCTCAGCATAGTTATGTCCGTAGCATCCATATTTGGTTTCAGTAGGCACATACACACGTTATCACAATTATGGTGAAACGCTGAAAACCTGCAAAGGATTGTCAACATACTGGTTAATTGAAAAGCTCTGAGGCATACTTCTTGGAACTAGCCAGTTTCCTGTGCCCACGCATAGACAAGTATATAGAACCATGGTGAATTCCCAGCTCATGAAGCAAAGGATTCTTAAAGGAACGGGATTACCATGCGGATCCTGTTTAATTCTCTGAAACAGATCCGCAGTTTTCACCTGCCATACTAATACCCACTTCTCCTCTCTGGGGATAATAAAAACCAACCGGGGAACTGACAGAGGGCCTGACCAACACATCCACACCGACCCCAGAGGAAAAAAAAAAAAAAAACACCGTAGCTTCCAGCTACTAATTATAATGCTAACTTGCAAAATTTCCCTGCATTTTTAAACAATGGAAAAATGATGGTGAGATGATACTTACAAGAATGGATTCTAGTCTGACTCCACTAACAAAAATAGGCAAAACCAAGTCAGCTACGCCTCAGCATAGTTATGTCCGTCGCAGCCTTCTTGGGTTTCAGGAGGCACAAACAAACGTTATCACAATTATGGTGAAACGCTGAACACCTGCAAATAATTTTCAACGTAGAGGTTAATTGAAAAGCTCTGCGGCATACTTCTTGGAACAAGCCAGTTACCTGTTCCCACGCAAAGAGGAGTATATAGAACCATGGTGGATTTCCAGCTGATGAAGTAAAGGATTATTAAAGGAACGGGATGACCATGGGGATCATCGTTAATTCCATGAAACAGAATCCGCCCTTTTCAACTGCCAAACACATGCCCACTTCTCCTCTCTGGGGAAAATAAAAACTAACCAGCGAACTGACAGAGGGCCTGACCCCCACCATCCACATCGACCACACAAAAAAAAAAGAACCGTACCCTCCAGCTACTAATTATAATGCTAACTTGCAAAATTTCCCTGCATTTTAAAACAATGGAAAAATGGTGGTGGGATGATACTTAGAAGAATGGCTTCTTGTCAGTCTCCACTATCAAAAATAGGCAACACCAAGTCAGCTACTCCTCAGCATAGTTATGTCCGTCGCAGCCTTCTTGGGTTTCAGGAGGCACAAACAAAGGTTCTCACAATTATGGTGAAACGCTGAACACCTGCAAATAATTTTCAACGTAGTGGTTAATTGAAAAGCTCTAGGGCATACTTCTTGGAACAAGGCAGTTACCTGCTCCCACGCAAGGAGGAGTATAGAGAACCATGGTGGATATCCAGCTGATGAAGTAAAGGATTATTAAAGGAACGGGATGACCATGGGGATCATCGTTAATTCTCTGAAACAGAATCCGCCCTTTTCACCTGCCAAACACATGCCCACTTCTCCTCTCTGGGGATAATAAAAACTAACCAGCGAACTGACAGAGGGCCTCACCCCCCCATCCACATCGACCACACACACAAAAAAAAACCGTACCCTCCAGCTACTAATTATAATGCTAACTTGTAAAATTTCCCTGCATTTTAAAACAATGCAAAAATGGTGGTGGGATCATACTTAGAAAATGGCTTCTTGTCTGTCTCCACTAACAAAAATAGGCAACACCAAGTCAGCTACTCCTCATCATAGTTAAGTCCGTCGCAGCCTTCTTGGGTTTCAGGAGGGACATACAAACGTTATCAAAATTATGGTGAAACGCTGAAAACCTGCAAATAATTTTCAATGTACTGGTTAATTTGAAAACTCTCCAGCATAATTCTTGGAACAAGCCAGGTAACTGTGCCCACGCATAGAGGAGTATATAGAAACATGGTGGAATCCCAGCTGATGAAGCAAAGGATTCTTAAAGGAATGAGATGACCATGCGGATCCTGTTTAATTCTCTGAAACAGAATCCGCACTTTTCACCTGCCAAACACATGCCCACTACTCTTCTCTGGGGATAATAAAAACAAACCAGCGATCTGACAGAGGGCCTGAACACCCATCCTGACTGACCCCACAAAACAAATAATTACCCTCCAGCTACTAATTATAATGCCAATTTGCAAAATTTCCCTGCATTTTTAAACAATGGAGAAATGATGGTGGGATGATACTTAGAAGAATGGCTTCTTGTCAGTCTCCACTGACAAAAATAGGCAACACCAAGTCAGCTACGCCTCAGCATAGTTATGTCCGTAGCAGCCATATTTGCTTTCAGTAGGCACATACACACGTTATCACAATTATGGTGAAACGCTGAAAACCTGCAAAGGATTGTCAACATACTGGTTAATTGAAAAGCTCTGAGGCATACTTCTTGGAACTAGCCAGTTTCCTGTGCCCACGCATAGACAAGTATATAGAACCATGGTGGATTCCCAGCTCATGAAGCAAAGGATTCTTAAAGGAACGGGATTACCATGCGGATCCTGTTTAATTCTCTGAAACAGATCCGCAGTTTTCACCTGCCATACTAATACCCACTTCTCCTCTCTGGGGATAACAAAAACCAACCGGGGAACTGACAAAGGGCCTGACCAACACATCCACCCCAACCCCACAGGAAAAAAAAAAAAAAAAACACCGTAGCCTCCAGCTACTAATTATAATGCTAACTTGCAAAATTTTCCTGCATTTTTAAACAATGGAAAAATGATGGTGAGATGATACTTACAAGAATGGATTCTTGTCAGTCTCCACTAACAAAAATAGGCAACACCAAGTCAGCTACGCGTCAGCATATTTATGTCCGTCGCAGCCTTCTTGGGTTTCAGGAGGCACAATTATGGTGAAACGCTGAACACCTGCAAATAATTTTCAACGTAGTGGTTAATTGAAAAGCTCTGCGTCATACTTCTTGGAACAAGCCAGTTACCTGTTCTCATGCAAACAGGAGTATATAGAACTATGGTGGATTTCCAGCTGATGAAGTAAAGGATTATTAACGGAAGGGGATGACCATGGGGATCATCGTTAATTCTCTGAAACAGAATCCGCCCTTTTCACCTGCCAAACACATGCCCACTTCTCCTCTCTGGGGATAATAATAACTAACCAGCGAACTGACAGAGGGCCTGAACCCCCCATCCACATCGACCACACAAAAAAAAAAAACCGTACCCTCCAGCTACTAATTATAATGCTAACTTGCAAAATTTCCCTGCATTTTAAAACAATGTAAAAATGGTGGTGGGATCATACTTAGAAGAATGGCTTCTTGTCAGTCTCCACTAACAAAAATAGGCAACACCAAGTCAGCTACTCCTCAGCATAGTTATGTCCGTCGCAGTCTTCTTGGGTTTCAGGAGGCACAAACACACGTTATCACAATTATGGTGAAACGCTGAACACCTGCAAATAATTTTCAACGTAGTGGTTAATTGAAAAGCTCGGCGGCATACTTCTTGGAACAAGCCAGTTACCTGTTCCCACGCAAAGAGGAGTATATAGAACCATGGTGGATTTCCAGCTGATGAAGTAAAGGATTATTAAAGGAACGGGATGACCATGGGGATCATCGTTAATTCTCTGAAACAGAATCCGCCCTTTTCACCTGCCAAACACATGCCCACTTCTCCTCTCTGGGGATAATAAAAACTAACCAGCGAACTGACAGAGGGCCTGACCCCCCCATCCACATCGACCACACACACACAAAAAAAAACCGTACCCTCCAGCTACTAATTATAATGCTAACTTGCAAAATTTCCCTGCATTTTAAAACAATGGAAAAATGGTGGTGGGATGATACTTAGAAGAATGGCTTCTTGTCAGTCTCCACTAACAAAAATAGGCAAAATCAAGTCAGCTACGCCTCAGCATAGTTATGTCCGTCGCAGCCTTCTAGGGTTTCAGGAGGCACAAACAAAGGTTCTCACAATTATGGTGAAACGCTGAACACCTGCAAATAATTTTCAACGTACTGGTTAATTTGAAAAATCTCCAGCATAATTCTTGAAACAAGCCAGGTACCTGTGCCCACGCATAGAGGAGTATATAGAAACATGGTGGAATCCCAGCTGATGAAGCAAAGGATTCTTAAAGGAATGAGATGACCATGCGGATCCTGTTTAATTCTCTGAAACAGAATCCGCACTTTTCACCTGCCAAACACATGCCCACTACTCTTCTCTGGGGATAATAAAAACAAACCAGCGATCTGACAGAGGGCCTGAACACCCATCCTGACCGACCCCACAAAACAAAAAAGTACCCTCCAGCTACTAATTATAATGCCACTTTGCAAAATTTCCCTGCATTTTTAAACAATGGAGAAATGATGGTGGGATGATACTTA
This sequence comes from Eulemur rufifrons, assembly GCF_041146395.1. Classification (NCBI taxonomy): domain Eukaryota; kingdom Metazoa; phylum Chordata; class Mammalia; order Primates; family Lemuridae; genus Eulemur; species Eulemur rufifrons. Next base: position 1,600,529 of record NW_027182822.1, on the reverse strand, counting down.
GAAGAATGGCTTCTTGTCAGTCTCCACTGACAAAAATAGGCAACACCAAGTCAGCTACGCCTGAGCATAGTTATGTCTGTAGCAGCCATATTTGGTTTCAGTAGGCACATACACACGTTATCACAATTATGGTGAAACGCTGAAAACCTGCAAAGGATTGTCAACATACTGGTTAATTGAAAAGCTCTGAGGCATACTTCTTGGAACTAGCCAGTTTCCTGTGCCCACGCATAGACAAGTATATAGAACCATGGTGAATTCCCAGCTCATGAAGCAAAGGATTCTTAAAGGAACGGGATTACCATGCGGATCCTGTTTAATTCTCTGAAACAGATCCGCAGTTTTCACCTGCCATACTAATACCCACTTCTCCTCTCTGGGGATAATAAAAACCAACCGGGGAACTGACAGAGGGCCTGACCAACACATCCACACCGACCCCAGAGGAAAAAAAAAAAAAAAACACCGTAGCTTCCAGCTACTAATTATAATGCTAACTTGCAAAATTTCCCTGCATTTTTAAACAATGGAAAAATGATGGTGAGATGATACTTACAAGAATGGATTCTAGTCTGACTCCACTAACAAAAATAGGCAAAACCAAGTCAGCTACGCCTCAGCATAGTTATGTCCGTCGCAGCCTTCTTGGGTTTCAGGAGGCACAAACAAACGTTATCACAATTATGGTGAAACGCTGAACACCTGCAAATAATTTTCAACGTAGAGGTTAATTGAAAAGCTCTGCGGCATACTTCTTGGAACAAGCCAGTTACCTGTTCCCACGCAAAGAGGAGTATATAGAACCATGGTGGATTTCCAGCTGATGAAGTAAAGGATTATTAAAGGAACGGGATGACCATGGGGATCATCGTTAATTCCATGAAACAGAATCCGCCCTTTTCAACTGCCAAACACATGCCCACTTCTCCTCTCTGGGGAAAATAAAAACTAACCAGCGAACTGACAGAGGGCCTGACCCCCACCATCCACATCGACCACACAAAAAAAAAAGAACCGTACCCTCCAGCTACTAATTATAATGCTAACTTGCAAAATTTCCCTGCATTTTAAAACAATGGAAAAATGGTGGTGGGATGATACTTAGAAGAATGGCTTCTTGTCAGTCTCCACTATCAAAAATAGGCAACACCAAGTCAGCTACTCCTCAGCATAGTTATGTCCGTCGCAGCCTTCTTGGGTTTCAGGAGGCACAAACAAAGGTTCTCACAATTATGGTGAAACGCTGAACACCTGCAAATAATTTTCAACGTAGTGGTTAATTGAAAAGCTCTAGGGCATACTTCTTGGAACAAGGCAGTTACCTGCTCCCACGCAAGGAGGAGTATAGAGAACCATGGTGGATATCCAGCTGATGAAGTAAAGGATTATTAAAGGAACGGGATGACCATGGGGATCATCGTTAATTCTCTGAAACAGAATCCGCCCTTTTCACCTGCCAAACACATGCCCACTTCTCCTCTCTGGGGATAATAAAAACTAACCAGCGAACTGACAGAGGGCCTCACCCCCCCATCCACATCGACCACACACAAAAAAAAAAACCGTACCCTCCAGCTACTAATTATAATGCTAACTTGTAAAATTTCCCTGCATTTTAAAACAATGCAAAAATGGTGGTGGGATCATACTTAGAAAATGGCTTCTTGTCTGTCTCCACTAACAAAAATAGGCAACACCAAGTCAGCTACTCCTCATCATAGTTAAGTCCGTCGCAGCCTTCTTGGGTTTCAGGAGGGACATACAAACGTTATCAAAATTATGGTGAAACGCTGAAAACCTGCAAATAATTTTCAATGTACTGGTTAATTTGAAAACTCTCCAGCATAATTCTTGGAACAAGCCAGGTAACTGTGCCCACGCATAGAGGAGTATATAGAAACATGGTGGAATCCCAGCTGATGAAGCAAAGGATTCTTAAAGGAATGAGATGACCATGCGGATCCTGTTTAATTCTCTGAAACAGAATCCGCACTTTTCACCTGCCAAACACATGCCCACTACTCTTCTCTGGGGATAATAAAAACAAACCAGCGATCTGACAGAGGGCCTGAACACCCATCCTGACCGACCCCACAAAACAAATAATTACCCTCCAGCTACTAATTATAATGCCAATTTGCAAAATTTCCCTGCATTTTTAAACAATGGAGAAATGATGGTGGGATGATACTTAGAAGAATGGCTTCTTGTCAGTCTCCACTGACAAAAATAGGCAACACCAAGTCAGCTACGCCTCAGCATAGTTATGTCCGTAGCAGCCATATTTGCTTTCAGTAGGCACATACACACGTTATCACAATTATGGTGAAACGCTGAAAACCTGCAAAGGATTGTCAACATACTGGTTAATTGAAAAGCTCTGAGGCATACTTCTTGGAACTAGCCAGTTTCCTGTGCCCACGCATAGACAAGTATATAGAACCATGGTGGATTCCCAGCTCATGAAGCAAAGGATTCTTAAAGGAATGGGATTACCATGCGGATCCTGTTTAATTCTCTGAAACAGATCCGCAGTTTTCACCTGCCATACTAATACCCACTTCTCCTCTCTGGGGATAACAAAAACCAACCGGGGAACTGACAAAGGGCCTGACCAACACATCCACCCCAACCCCACAGGAAAAAAAAAAAAAAAAACACCGTAGCCTCCAGCTACTAATTATAATGCTAACTTGCAAAATTTTCCTGCATTTTTAAACAATGGAAAAATGATGGTGAGATGATACTTACAAGAATGGATTCTTGTCAGTCTCCACTAACAAAAATAGGCAACACCAAGTCAGCTACGCGTCAGCATATTTATGTCCGTCGCAGCCTTCTTGGGTTTCAGGAGGCACAATTATGGTGAAACGCTGAACACCTGCAAATAATTTTCAACGTAGTGGTTAATTGAAAAGCTCTGCGTCATACTTCTTGGAACAAGCCAGTTACCTGTTCTCATGCAAAGAGGAGTATATAGAACTATGGTGGATTTCCAGCTGATGAAGTAAAGGATTATTAACGGAAGGGGATGACCATGGGGATCATCGTTAATTCTCTGAAACAGAATCCGCCCTTTTCACCTGCCAAACACATGCCCACTTCTCCTCTCTGGGGATAATAATAACTAACCAGCGAACTGACAGAGGGCCTGAACCCCCCATCCACATCGACCACACAAAAAAAAAAAACCGTACCCTCCAGCTACTAATTATAATGCTAACTTGCAAAATTTCCCTGCATTTTAAAACAATGTAAAAATGGTGGTGGGATCATACTTAGAAGAATGGCTTCTTGTCAGTCTCCACTAACAAAAATAGGCAACACCAAGTCAGCTACTCCTCAGCATAGTTATGTCCGTCGCAGTCTTCTTGGGTTTCAGGAGGCACAAACACACGTTATCACAATTATGGTGAAACGCTGAACACCTGCAAATAATTTTCAACGTAGTGGTTAATTGAAAAGCTCGGCGGCATACTTCTTGGAACAAGCCAGTTACCTGTTCCCACGCAAAGAGGAGTATATAGAACCATGGTGGATTTCCAGCTGATGAAGTAAAGGATTATTAAAGGAACGGGATGACCATGGGGATCATCGTTAATTCTCTGAAACAGAATCCGCCCTTTTCACCTGCCAAACACATGCCCACTTCTCCTCTCTGGGGATAATAAAAACTAACCAGCGAACTGACAGAGGGCCTGACCCCCCCATCCACATCGACCACACACACACAAAAAAAAACCGTACCCTCCAGCTACTAATTATAATGCTAACTTGCAAAATTTCCCTGCATTTTAAAACAATGGAAAAATGGTGGTGGGATGATACTTAGAAGAATGGCTTCTTGTCAGTCTCCACTAACAAAAATAGGCAAAATCAAGTCAGCTACGCCTCAGCATAGTTATGTCCGTCGCAGCCTTCTAGGGTTTCAGGAGGCACAAACAAAGGTTCTCACAATTATGGTGAAACGCTGAACACCTGCAAATAATTTTCAACGTACTGGTTAATTTGAAAAATCTCCAGCATAATTCTTGAAACAAGCCAGGTACCTGTGCCCACGCATAGAGGAGTATATAGAAACATGGTGGAATCCCAGCTGATGAAGCAAAGGATTCTTAAAGGAATGAGATGACCATGCGGATCCTGTTTAATTCTCTGAAACAGAATCCGCACTTTTCACCTGCCAAACACATGCCCACTACTCTTCTCTGGGGATAATAAAAACAAACCAGCGATCTGACAGAGGGCCTGAACACCCATCCTGACCGACCCCACAAAACAAAAAAGTACCCTCCAGCTACTAATTATAATGCCACTTTGCAAAATTTCCCTGCATTTTTAAACAATGGAGAAATGATGGTGGGATGATACTTAGAAGAATGGCTTCTTGTCAGTCTCCACTGACAAAAATAGGCAACACCAAGTCAGCTACGCCTGAGCATAGTTATGTCTGTAGCAGCCATATTTGGTTTCAGTAGGCACATACACACGTTATCACAATTATGGTGAAACGCTGAAAACCTGCAAAGGATTGTCAACATACTGGTTAATTGAAAAGCTCTGAGGCATACTTCTTGGAACTAGCCAGTTTCCTGTGCCCACGCATAGACAAGTATATAGAACCATGGTGAATTCCCAGCTCATGAAGCAAAGGATTCTTAAAGGAACGGGATTACCATGCGGATCCTGTTTAATTCTCTGAAACAGATCCGCAGTTTTGACCTGCCATACTAATACCCACTTCTCCTCTCTGGGGATAATAGAAACCAACCGGGGAACTGACAGAGGGCCTGACCAACACATCCACACCGACCCCACAGGAAAAAAAAAAAAAAACACCGTAGCTTCCAGCTACTAATTATAATGCTAACTTGCAAAATTTCCCTGCATTTTTAAACAATGGAAAAATGATGGTGAGATGATACTTACAAGAATGGATTCTAGTCTGACTCCACTAACAAAAATAGGCAACACCAAGTCAGCTACGCCTCAGCATAGTTATGTCCGTCGCAGCCTTCTTGGGTTTCAGGAGGCACAAACAAACGTTATCACAATTATGGTGAAACGCTGAACACCTGCAAATAATTTTCAAGGTAGTGGTTAATTGAAAAGATCTGCGGCATACTTCTTGGAACAAGGCAGTTACCTGTTCCCACGCAAAGAGGAGTATAAAGAACCATGGTGGATTTCCAGCTGATGAAGTAAAGGATTATTAAAGGAACGGGATGACCATGGGGATCATCGTTAATTCTCTGAAACAGAATCCGCCCTTTTCACCTGCCAAACACATGCCCACTTCTCCTCTCTGGGGATAATAAAAACTAACCAGCGAACTGACAGAGGCCCTGACCCCCCCCCATCCACATCGACCACACACACACAAAAAAAACCGTAGCCTCCAGCTACTAATTATAATGCTAACTTGCAAACTTTCCCTTCATTTTAAAACAATGGAAAAATGGTGGTGGGATCATACTTAGAAGAATGGCTTCTTGTCTGTCTCCACGAACAAAAATAGGCAACACCAAGTCAGCTACTCCTCAGCATAGTTATGTCCGTCGCAGCCTTCTTGGGTTTCAGGAGGGACATACAAACGTTATCAAAATTATGGTGAAACACTGAACACCTGCAAATAATTTTCAACGTACTGGTTAATTTGAAAACTCTCCGGCATAATTCTTGGAACAAGCCAGGTACCTGTGCCCACGCATAGAGGAGTATATAGAAACATGGTGGAATCCCAGCTGATGAAGCAAAGGATTCTTAAAGGAATGAGATGACCATGCGGATCCTGTTTAATTCTCTGAAACAGAATCCGCACTTTTCACCTGCCAAACACATGCCCACTACTCTTCTCTGGGGATAATAAAAACAAACCAGCGATCTGACAGAGGGCCTGAACACCCATCCTGACCGACCCCACAAAACAAAAAAGTACCCTCCAGCTACTAATTATAATGCCACTTTGCAAAATTTCCCTGCATTTTTAAACAATGGAGAAATGATGGTGGGATGATACTTAGAAGAATGGCTTCTTGTCAGTCTCCACTGACAAAAATAGGCAACACCAAGTCAGCTACGCCTCAGCATAGTTATGTCCGTAGCAGCCATATTTGGTTTCAGTAGGCACATACACACGTTATCACAATTATGGTGAAACGCTGAAAACCTGCAAAGGATTGTCAACATACTGGTTAATTGAAAAGCTCTGAGGCATACTTCTTGGAACTAGCCAGTTTCCTGTGCCCACGCATAGACAAGTATATAGAACCATGGTGAATTCCCAGCTCATGAAGCAAAGGATTCTTAAAGTAACGGGATTACCATGCGGATCCTGTTTAATTCTCTGAAACAGATCCGCAGTTTTCACCTGCCATACTAATACCCACTTCTCCTCTCTGGGGATAATAAAAACCAACCGGGGAACTGACAGAGGGCCTGACCAACACATCCACACCGACCCCAGAGGAAAAAAAAAAAAAACACCGTAGCTTCCAGCTACTAATTATAATGCTAACTTGCAAAATTTCCCTGCATTTTTAAACAATGGAAAAATGATGGTGAGATGATACTTACAAGAATGGATTCTAGTCTGACTCCACTAACAAAAATAGGCAAAACCAAGTCAGCTACGCCTCAGCATAGTTATGTCCGTCGCAGCCTTCTTGGGTTTCAGGAGGCACAAACAAACGTTATCACAATTATGGTGAAACGCTGAACACCTGCAAATAATTTTCAACGTAGAGGTTAATTGAAAAGCTCTGCGGCATACTTCTTGGAACAAGCCAGTTACCTGTTCCCACGCAAAGAGGAGTATATAGAACCATGGTGGATTTCCAGCTGATGAAGTAAAGGATTATTAAAGGAACGGGATGACCATGGGGATCATCGTTAATTCCATGAAACAGAATCCGCCCTTTTCAACTGCCAAACACATGCCCACTTCTCCTCTCTGGGGAAAATAAAAACTAACCAGCGAACTGACAGAGGGCCTGACCCCCACCATCCACATCGACCACACAAAAAAAAAAGAACCGTACCCTCCAGCTACTAATTATAATGCTAACTTGCAAAATTTCCCTGCATTTTAAAACAATGGAAAAATGGTGGTGGGATGATACTTAGAAGAATGGCTTCTTGTCAGTCTCCACTATCAAAAATAGGCAACACCAAGTCAGCTACTCCTCAGCATAGTTATGTCCGTCGCAGCCTTCTTGGGTTTCAGGAGGCACAAACAAAGGTTCTCACAATTATGGTGAAACGCTGAACACCTGCAAATAATTTTCAACGTAGTGGTTAATTGAAAAGCTCTAGGGCATACTTCTTGGAACAAGGCAGTTACCTGCTCCCACGCAAGGAGGAGTATAGAGAACCATGGTGGATATCCAGCTGATGAAGTAAAGGATTATTAAAGGAACGGGATGACCATGGGGATCATCGTTAATTCTCTGAAACAGAATCCGCCCTTTTCACCTGCCAAACACATGCCCACTTCTCCTCTCTGGGGATAATAAAAACTAACCAGCGAACTGACAGAGGCCCTGACCCCCCCCATCCACATCGACCACACACAAAAAAAAAACCATAGCTTCCAGCTACTAATTATAATGCTAACTTGCAAAATTTCCCTGCATTTTAAAACAATGGAAAAATGGTGGAGGGATGATACTTAAAGAATGGCTTCTTGTCTGTCTCCACTAACAAAAATAGGCAACACCAAATCAGCTACTCCTCAGCATAGTTATGTCCGTCACAACTTTCTTGGGTTTGAGGAGGGACATACAAACGTTATCAAAATTATGGTGAAACGCTGAAAACCTGGAAATAATTTTCAACGTACTGGTTAATTTGAAAACTCTCCAGCATAATTCTTGGAACAAGCCAGGTACCTGTGCCCACGCATAGAGGAGTATATAGAAACATGGTGGAATCCCAGCTGATGAAGCAAAGGATTCTTAAAGGAATGAGATGACCATGCGGATCCTGTTTAATTCTCTGAAACACAATCCGCACTTTTCACCTGCCAAACACATGCCCACTACTCTTCTCTGGGGATAATAAAAACAAACCAGCAATCTGACAGAGGGCCTGAACACCCATCCTGACCGACCCCACAAAACAAAAAAGTACCCTCCAGCTACTAAGTATAATGCCACTTTGCAAAATTTCCCTGCATTTTTAAACAATGGAGAAATGATGGTGGGATGATACTTAGAAGAATGGCTTCTTGTCAGTCTCCACTGACAAAAATAGGCAACACCAAGTCAGCAACGCCTCAGCATAGTTATGTCCGTAGCAGCCATATTTGGTTTCAGTAGGCACATACACACGTTATCACAATTATGGTGAAACGCTGAAAACCTGCAAAGGTTTGTCAACATACTGGTTAATTGAAAAGCTCTGAGGCATACTTCTTGGAACAAGCCAGTTACCTGTTCCCACGCAAAGAGGAGTATATAGAACCATGGTGGATTCCCAGCTCATGAAGCAAAGGATTCTTAAAGGAACGGGATTACCATGCGGATCCTGTTTAATTCTCTGAAACAGATCCCCAGTTTTCACCTGCCATACTAATACCCACTTCTCCTCTCTGGGGATAATAAAAACAAACCAGCGAACTGACAGAGGGCCTGACCAACACATCCACCCCGACCCCACAAGAAAGAAAAAACAAAAAAAAACACCGTAGCCTCCAGCTACTAATTATAATGCTAACTCGCAAAATGTTCCTGCATTTTTAAACAATGGAAAAATGATGGTGAGATGATACTTACAAGAATGGATTCTTGTCAGACTCCACTAACAAAAATAGGCAAAACCAAGTCAGCTACTCCTCTGCATAGTTAGGTCCGTCGCAGGCTTCTTGGGTTTCAGGAGGCACAAACAAAGGTACTCACAATTATGGTGAAACCCTGAACACCTGCAAATAATTTTCAACGTACTGGTTAATTGAAAAGCTCTGCGGCATACTTCTTGGAACAAGCCAGTTACCTGTTCCCACGCAAAGAGGAGTATATAGAACCATGGTGGATTTCCAGCTGATGAAGTAAAGGATTATTAAAGGAACGGGATGACCATGGGGATCATCGTTAATTCTCTGAAACAGAATCCGCCCTTTTCACCTGCCAAACACATGCCCACTTCTCCTCTCTGGGGATAATAAAAACTAACCAGTGAACTGACAGAGGGCCTGACCCCCACCATCCACATCGACCACACACACAAAAAAATACCGTACCCTCCAGCTACTAATTATAATGCTAACTTGCAAAATTTCCCTGCATTTTAAAACAATGGAAAAATGGTGGTGGGATGATACTTAGAAGAATGGCTTCTTGTCAGTCTCCACTAACAAAAATAGGCAACACCAAGTCACCTACTCCTCAGCATAGTTATGTCCGTCGCAGCCTTCTTGGGTTTCAGGAGGCACAAACAAAGGTTCTCACAATTATGGTGAAACGCTGAACACCTGCAAATAATTTTCAACGTAGTGGTTAATTGAAAAGCTCTGCGGCATACTTCTTGGAACAAGGCAGTTACCTGTTCCCACGCAAACAGGAGTATAGAGAACCATGGTGGATTTCCAGCTGATGAAGTAAAGGATTATTAAAGGAAAGGGATGACCATGGGGATCATCGTTAATTCTCTGAAACAGAATCCGCCCTTTTCACCTGCCAAACACATGCCCACTTCTCTTCTCTGGGGATAATAAAAACTAACCAGCGTACTGACAGAGGGCCTGACCCCCCCCATCCACATCGACCACACACACAAAAAAAAACCGTACCCTCCAGCTACTAATTATAATGCTAACTTGCAAAATTTCCCTGCATTTTAAAACAATGGAAAAATGGTGGTGGCATGATACTTAGAAGAATGGCTTCTTGTCAGTCTCCACTAACAAAAATAGGCAACACCAAGTCAGCTACTCCTCAGCATAGTTATGTCCGTCGCAGCCTTCTTGGGTTTCAGGAGGCACAAACAAAGGTTCTCACAATTATGGTGAAACGCTGAACACTTGCAAATAATTTTCAACGTAGTGGTTAATTGAAAAGCTCTGCGGCATACTTCTTGGAACAAGGCAGTTACCTGTTCCCACGCAAAGAGGAGTATAGAGAACAATGGTGGATTTCCAGCTGATGAAGTAAAGGATTATTAAAGGAACGGGATGACCATGGGGATCATCGTTAATTCTCTGAAACAGAATCCGCCCTTTTCACCTGCCAAACACATGCCCACTTCTCCTCTCTGGGGATAATAAAAACTAACCAGCGAACTGACAGAGGGCCTGACCCCCCCCCATCCACATCGACCAAACACACAAAAATAAACCGTACCCTCCAGCTACTAATTATAATGCTAACTTGCAAAATTTCCCTGCATTTTAAAACAATGGAAAAATGGTGGTCGGATGCTATTTAGAAGAATGGCTTCTTGTCAGTCTCCACTAACAAAAATAGGCAAAACCAAGTCAGCTACTCCTCAGCATAGTTATGTCCGTCGCAGCCTTCTTGGGTTTCAGGAGACACAAACACACGTTATCACAATTATGGTGAAACGCTGAACACCTGCAAATAATTTTCAACGTACTGGTTAATTTGAAAACTCTCCAGCATAATTCTTGGAACAAGCCAGGTACCTGTGCCTACGCATAGAGGAGTATATAGAAACATGGTGGAATCCCAGCTGATGAAGCAAAGGATTCTTAAAGGAATGAGATGACCATGCGGATCCTGTTTAATTCTCTGAAACAGAATCCGCACTTTTCACCTGCCAAACACATGCCCACTACTCTTCTCTGGGGATAATAAAAACAAACCAGCGATCTGACAGAGGGCCTGAACACCCATCCTGACCGACCCCACAAAACAAAAAAGTACCCTCCAGCTACTAATTATAATGCCAATTTTCCCTGCATTTTTAAACAATGGAGAAATGATGGTGGGATGATTCTTAGAAGAATGGCTTCTTGTCAGTCTCCACTGACAAAAATAGGCAACACCAAGTCAGCTACGCCTCAGCATAGTTATGTCCGTAGCAGCCATATTTGGTTTCAGTAGGCACATACACACGTTATCACAATTATGGTGAAACGCTGAAAACCTGCAAAGGATTGTCAACATCCTGGTTAATTGAAAAGCTCTGAGGCATACTTCTTGGAACTAGCCAGTTTCCTATGCCCACGAATAGACAAGTATATAGAACCATGGTGGATTCCCAGCTCATGAAGCAAAGGATTCTTAAAGGAACGGGATTACCATGCGGATCCTGTTTAATTCTCTGAAACAGATCCGCAGTTTTCACCTGCCATACTAATACCCACTTCTCCTCTCTGGGGATAATAAAAACCAACCGGGGAACTGACAGAGGGCCTGACCAACACATCCACACCGACCCCACAGAAAAAAAAAAAAAAAAAACACCGTAGCCTCCAGCTACTAATTATAATGCTAACTTGCAAAATTTCCATGCATTTTTAAACAATGGAAAAATGATGGTGAGATGATACTTACAAGAATGGATTCTTGTCAGTCTTCACTAACAAAAATAGGCAAAACCAAGTCAGCTACGCCTCAGCATAGTTATGTCCGTCGCAGCCTTCTTGCGTTTCAGGAGGCACAAACAAATGTTCTCACAATTATGGTGAAATGCTGATCACCTGCAAATAATTTTCAACGTACCGGTTAATTGAAAAGCTCTGCAGCATACTTCTTGGAACAAGCGAGTTACCTGTTCCCACGCAAAGAGGAGTATATAGAACCATGGTGGATTTCCAGCTGATGAAGTAAAGGATTATTAAAGGAACGGGATGACCATGGGGATCATCGTTAATTCTTTGAAACAGAATCCGCCCTTCTCACCTGCCAAACACATGCCCACTTCTCCTCTCTGGGGATAATAAAAACTAACCAGCGAACTGACAGAGGGCCTGACCCCCACCATCCACATCGACCACACACACAAAAAAAACCGTACCCTCCAGCTACTAATTATAATGCTAACTTGCAAAATTTCCCTGCATTTTAAAACAATGGAAAAATGGTGGTGGGATGATACTTAGAAGAATGGCTTCTTGTCAGTCTCCACTAACAAAAATAGGCAACACCAAGTCAGCTACTCCTCAGCATAGTTATGTCCGTCGCAGCCTTCTTGGGTTTCAGGAGGCACAAACACACGTTATCACAATTATGGTGAAACGCTGAACACCTGCAATTAATTTTCAACGTACTGGTTAATTGAAAAGCTCTGCGGCATACTTCTTGGAACAAGGCAGTTACCTGTTCCCACGCAAAGAGGAGTATATAGAACCATGGTGGATTTCCAGCTGATGAAGTAAAGGATTATTAAAGGAACGGGATGACCATGGGGATCATCGTTAATTCTCTGAAACAGAATCCGCCCTTTTCACCTGCCAAACACATGCCCACTTCTCCTCTCTGGGGATAATAAAAACTAACCAGCGAACTGAAAGAGGGCCTGACCCCCACCATCCACATCGAACACACACAAAAAAAAAAACCGTACCCTCCAGCTACTAATTATAATGCTAACTTGCATAATTTCCCTGCATTTTAAAACAATGGAAAAATGGTGGTGGGATGATACTTAGAAGAATGGCTTCTTGTCAGTCTCCACTAACAAAAATAGGCAACACCAAGTCAGCTACTCCTCAGCATAGTTATGTCCGTCGCAGCCTTCTTGGGATTCAGGAGGCACAAACAAAGGTTCTCACAATTATGGTGAAACGCTGAACACCTGCAAATAATTTTCAACGTAGTGGTTAATTGAAAAGCTCTGCGGCATACTTCTTGGAACAAGGCAGTTACCTATTCCCACGCAAACAGGAGTATAGAGAACCATGGTGGATTTCCAGCTGATGAAGTAAAGGATTATTAAAGGAAAAGGATGACCATGGGGATCATCGTTAATTCTCTGAAACAGAATCCGCCCTTTTCACCTGCCAAACACATGCCCACTTCTCTTCTCTGGGGATAATAAAAACTAACCAGCGTACTGACAGAGGGCCTGACCCCCCCCCATCCACATCGACCACACACAAAAAAAAAAACCGTACCCTCCAGCTACTAATTATAATGCTAACTTGCAAAATTTCCCTGCATTTTAAAACAATGGAAAAATGGTGGTGGCATGATACTTAGAAGAATGGCTTCTTGTCAGTCTCCACTAACAAAAATAGGCAACACCAAGTCAGCTACTCCTCAGCATAGTTATGTCCGTCGCAGCCTTCTTGGGTATCAGGAGGCACAAACAAAGGTTCTCACAATTATGGTGAAACGCTGAACACTTGCAAATAATTTTCAACGTAGTGGTTAATTGAAAAGCTCTGCGGCATACTTCTTGGAACAAGGCAGTTACCTGTTCCCACGCAAAGCGGAGTATAGAGAACCATGGTGGATTTCCAGCTGATGAAGTAAAGGATTATTAAAGGAACGGGATGACCATGGGGATCATCGTTAATTCTCTGAAACAGAATCCGCCCTTTTCACCTGCCAAACACATGCCCACTTCTCCTCTCTGGGGATAATAAAAACTAACCAGCGAACTGACAGAGGGCCTGACCCCCCCCCATCGACATCGACCAAACACACAAAAATAAACCGTACCCTCCAGCTACTAATTATAATGCTAACTTGCAAAATTTCCCTGCATTTTAAAACAATGGAAAAATGGTGGTCGGATGCTATTTAGAAGAATGGCTTCTTGTCAGTCTCCACTAACAAAAATAGGCAAAACCAAGTCAGCTACTCCTCAGCATAGTTATGTCCGTCGCAGCCTTCTTGGGTTTCAGGAGGCACAAACACACGTTATCACAATTATGGTGAAACGCTGAACACCTGCAAATAATTTTCAACGTACTGGTTAATTTGAAAACTCTCCAGCATAATTCTTGGAACAAGCCAGGTACCTGTGCCTATGCATAGAGGAGTATATAGAAACATGGTGGAATCCCAGCTGATGAAGCAAAGGATTCTTAAAGGAATGAGATGACCATGCGCATCCTGTTTAATTCTCTGAAACAGAATCCGCACTTTTCACCTGCCAAACACATGCCCACTACTCTTCTCTGGGGATAATAAAAACAAACCAGCGATCTGACAGAGGGCCTGAACACCCATCCTGACCGACCCCACAAAACAAAAAAGTACCCTCCAGCTACTAATTATAATGCCAATTTGCAAAATTTCCCTGCATTTTTAAACAATGGAGAAATGATGGTGGGATGATACTTAGAAGAATGGCTTCTTGTCAGTCTCCACTGACAAAAATAGGCAACACCAAGTCAGCTACGCCTCAGCATAGTTATGTCCGTAGCAGCCATATTTGGTTTCAGTAGGCACATACACACGTTATCACAATTATGGTGAAACGCTGAAAACCTGCAAAGGATTGTCAACATCCTGGTTAATTGAAAAGCTCTGAGGCATACTTCTTGGAACTAGCCAGTTTCCTATGCCCACGAATAGACAAGTATATAGAACCATGGTGGATTCCCAGCTCATGAAGCAAAGGATTCTTAAAGGAACGGGATTACCATGCGGATCCTGTTTAATTCTCTGAAACAGATCCGCAGTTTTCACCTGCCATACTAATACCCACTTCTCCTCTCTGGGGATAATAAAAACCAACCGGGGAACTGACAGAGGGCCTGACCAACACATCCACACCGACCCCACAGAAAAAAAAAAAAAAAACACCGTAGCCTCCAGCTACTAATTATAATGCTAACTTGCAAAATTACCCTGCATTTTTAAACAATGGAAAAATGATGGTGAGATGATACTTACAAGAATGGATTCTTGTCAGTCTTCACTAACAAAAATAGGCAAAACCAAGTCAGCTACGCCTCAGCATAGTTATGTCCGTCGCAGCCTTCTTGCGTTTCAGGAGGCACAAACAAAGGTTCTCACAATTATGGTGAAATGCTGATCACCTGCAAATAATTTTCAACGTACCGGTTAATTGAAAAGCTCTGCAGCATACTTCTTGGAACAAGCGAGTTACCTGTTCCCACGCAAAGAGGAGTATATAGAACCATGGTGGATTTCCAGCTGATGAAGTAAAGGATTATTAAAGGAACGGGATGACCATGGGGATCATCGTTAATTCTTTGAAACAGAATCCGCCCTTCTCACCTGCCAAACACATGCCCACTTCTCCTCTCTGGGGATAATAAAAACTAACCAGCGAACTGACAGAGGGCCTGACCCCCACCATCCACATCGACCACACACACAAAAAAAACCGTACCCTCCAGCTACTAATTATAATGCTAACTTGCAAAATTTCCCTGCATTTTAAAACAATGGAAAAATGGTGGTGGGATGATACTTAGAAGAATGGCTTCTTGTCAGTCTCCACTAACAAAAATAGGCAACACCAAGTCAGCTACTCCTCAGCATAGTTATGTCCGTTGCAGCCTTCTTGGGTTTCAGGAGGCACAAACACACGTTATCACAATTATGGTGAAACGCTGAACACCTGCAATTAATTTTCAACGTACTGGTTAATTGAAAAGCTCTGCGGCATACTTCTTGGAACAAGGCAGTTACCTGTTCCCACGCAAAGAGGAGTATATAGAACCATGGTGGATTTCCAGCTGATGAAGTAAAGGATTATTAAAGGAACGGGATGACCATGGGGATCATCGTTAATTCTCTGAAACAGAATCCGCCCTTTTCACCTGCCAAACACATGCCCACTTCTCCTCTCTGGGGATAATAAAAACTAACCAGCGAACTGAAAGAGGGCCTGACCCCCACCATCCACATCGAACACACACAAAAAAAAAACCGTACCCTCCAGCTACTAATTATAATGCTAACTTGCAAAATTTCCCTGCATTTTAAAACAATGGAAAAATGGTGGTGGGATGATACTTAGAAGAATGGCTTCTTGTCAGTCTCCACTGACAAAAATAGGCAACACCAAGTCAGCTACGCCTCAGCATAGTTATGTCCATAGCAGCCATATTTGGTTTCAGTAGGCACTTACACACGTTATCACAATTATGGTGAAACGCTGAAAACCTGCAAAGGATTGTCAACATACTGGTTAATTGAAAAGCTCTGAGGCATACTTCTTGGAACAAGCCAGTTACCTGTTCCCACGCAAAGAGGAGTATATAGAACCATGGTGGATTCCCAGCTCATGAAGCAAAGGATTCTTAAAGGAACGGGATTACCATGTGGATCCTGTTTAATTCTCTGATACAGATCCGCAGTTTTCACCTGCCATACTAATACCCACTTCTCCTCTCTGGGGATAATAAAAACAAACCAGCGAACTGACAGTGGGCCTGACCAACAAATCCACACCGACCCCACAGGAAAAAAAAAAAAAACACCGTAGCCTCCAGGAACTAATTATAATGCTAACTTGCAAAATTTTCCTGCATTTTTAAACAATGGAAAACTGATGGTGAGATGATACTTAGAAGAATGGATTATTGTCAGTCTCCACTAACAAAAATAGGCAAAACCAAGTCAGCTACGCCTCAGCATAGTTATGTCCGTCGCAGCCTTCTTGGGTTTCAGGAGGCACAAACAAACGTTATCACAATTATGGTGAAACGCTGAACACCTGCAAATAATTTTCAACGTACTGGTTAATTGAAAAGCTCTGCAGCATACTTCTTGTAACAAGCCAGTTACTTGTTCCCACGCAAAGAGGAGTATATAGAACCATGGTGGATTTCCAGCTGATGAAGTAAAGGAATATTAAAGAAACTGGATGACCATGGGGATCATCGTTAATTCTCTGAAACAGAATCCGCCCTTTTCACCTGCCAAACACATGCCCACTTCTCCTCTCTGGGGATAATAAAAACTAACCAGCGAACTGACAGAGGGCCTGACCCCCACCACCCACATCGACCACACACAAAAAAAAAACCGTACCCTCCAGCTACTAATTATAATGCTAACTTGCAAAATTTCCCTGCATTTTAAAACAATGGAAAAATGGTGGTGGGATGATACTTAGAAGAATGGCTTCTTGTCTGTCTCCACTAACAAAAATAGGCAACACCAAGTCAGCTACTCCTCAGCATAGTTATGTCCGTCGCAGCCTTCTTGGGTTTCAGGAGGCACAAACAAAGGTTCTCACAATTATGGTGAAACGCTGAACACCTGCAAATAATTTTCAACGTAGTGCTTAATTGAAAAGCTCTGCGGCATACTTCTTGGAACAAGGCAGTTACCTGTTCCCACGCAAACAGGAGTATAGAAAACCATGGTGGATTTCCAGCTGATGAAGTAAAGGATTATTAAAGGAACGGGATGACCATGGGGATCATCGTTAATTCTCTGAAACAGAATCCGCCCTTTTCACCTGCCAAACACATGCCCACTTCTCCTCTCTGGGGATAATAAAAACTAACCAGCGAACTGACAGAGGGCCTGACCTCCACCATCCACATCGACCACACACAAAAAAAAAACCGTACCCCCCAGCTACTAATTATAATGCTAACTTGCAAAATTTCCCTGCATTTTAAAACAATGGAAAAATGGTGGTGGGATGATACTTAGAAGAATGGCTTCTTGTCAGTCTCCACTAACAAAAATAGGCAACACCAAGTCAGCTATTCCTCAGCATAGTTATGTCCGTCGCAGCCTTCCTCTGCATTTTAAAACAATGGAAAAATGGTGGTGGGATGATACTAGAAGAATGGCTTCTTGTCAGTCTCCACTAAGAAAAATAGGCAACACCAAGTCAGCTACTCCTCAGCATAGTTATGTCCGTCGCAGCCTTCTTGGGTTTCAGGAGGCACAAACAAAGGTTCCACAATTATGGTGAAACGCTGAACATCTGCAAATAATTTTCAACGTAGTGGTTAATTGAAAAGCTCTGCGGCATACTTCTTGTAACAAGCCAGTTACCTGTTCCCACGCAAAGAGGAGTATATAGAACCATGGTGGATTTCCAGCTAATGAAGTCAAGGATTATTAAAGGAACGGGATGACCATGGGGATCATCGTTAATTCTCTGAAACAGAATCCGCCCTTTTCACCTGCCAAACACATGCCCACTTCTCCTCTCTGGGGATAATAAAAACTAACCAGCGAACTGACAGAGGGCCTGACCACCCCATCCACATCGACCACACACACACAAAAAAAACCGTACCCTCCAGCTACTAATTACAATGCTAACTTGCAAAATTTCCCTGCATTTTAAAACAATGGAAAAATGGTGGTGGGATGATACTTAGAAGAATGGCTTCCTGTCAGTCTCCACTAACAAAAATAGGCAACACCAAGTCAGCTACTCCTCAGCATAGCTATGTCCATCGCAGCCTTCTTGGGTTTCAGGAGGCACAAACAAAGGTTCTCACAATGATGGTAAAACGCTGAACACCTGCAAATAATTTTCAACGTAGTGGTTAATTGAAAAGCTCTGCGGCATACTTCTTGGAACAAGGCAGTTACCTGTTCCCACGCAAAGAGGAGTATAGAGAACCATGGTTGATTTCCAGCTGATGAAGTAAAGGATTATTAAAGGAACGGGATGACCATGGGGATCATCGTTAATTCTCTGAAACAGAATCCGCCCTTTTCACCTGCCAAACACATGCCCACTTCTCCTCTCTGGGGATAATAAAAACTAACCATTGAACTGACAGAGGGCCTGACCCCCCCATCCACATCGACCACACACACACACAAAAAAAAAACCGTACCCTCCAGCTACTTATTATAATGCTAACTTGCAAAATTTCCCTGCATTTTAAAACAATGGAAAAATGGTGGTGGGATGATACTTAGAAGAATGGCTTCTTGTCAGTCTCCACTAACAAAAATAGGCAACACCAAGTCAGCTACGCCTCAGCATAGTTATGCCCGTGGCAGCCATGTTGGGTTTAAGGAGGCATATACAAACTTTATCATAATTATGTTGAAACGTGCTGAAAACCCGGCAAATAATTCTCAACGTACTGTTTAATTCAAAAGCTCTGTGGCATACTTCTTGGAAGAAGCCTGTTACCTGGGCCCACGCATAGAGGGGTCTGGAGAACCATGGTGGATTCCAAGGTGATGAATCTAAGGATTCTTAAAGGAACAGGCTGAAAAGTGCAGATCCTGACTGAAACAGGATTCGGACTTTTTGCCTGCAACACACATGCCCACTTCTCCTCTCTAGGGATAACAAAAACAACCCATCGGATTGACAGATGGCCTGCCCCCGCCCCCCACCACCCCACACAAAATCGTGCCCTCCAGCGACTGATCCTTATGCTATCTGGCAATACGTCCTCTGCCTTTTAAAATAATGGAGATAGAATGGTGGAATTATACCTAAAAGACTGGCTTATTGCCAGACTCCCATACCAAGTATTGGCAACAGCAAGTCACCTAGGCCTCAGCACACGTTTGTCCCTGGCAGCCATCTTGGGTTTAAGGAGGCACAGATGAACCTTATCACAATTATGGTGAAAGGTGCTGCAAAAGCGGTCAAGTAATTCTCATGGTAGTGGTTACTTGAAAAGCTCTGCGGCATAATTCTTTGAACTAGCCAGTTAACTGGGCCCACGCATAGAGCAGTCTAGAGGCCCATGGTGGATTCCCAGCTGATGAAGCAAGGGATTCTTAATGGAACGGGGTGAAAAGTGCGGTTTCTGTTTCAGTCTAAGACAGAAACGGGGTCCGAACTTTTTACCTGCCACACACATGCCCACTTCTCCGGTCTGGGGAAAATAAAAACCATCCAGCGAACTGACAGAGGGCCTGCGCCCCCCACCCACACCGACCCCACAAATAAAAATGTCCCCTCCAGCTACTAATTATTATGCTAACTTGCAAAGGTTTCCGTGCATTTTAAAATAATGGGGAAAGTATGGTGGAATGATACTTAAAAGAATGGCCTCCTTCCAGCCTCCAGTAACAAGTGTCGTGAAATCCAAGTGACCTAGGCCTCAGCATAGTTTTCTCCCTGGCAGCCATCTTGTGTTTAAGGAGGCACAGACGATCCTTATCACAATTATGGTGATATGTGCTGCAGAAACTGGCAAATAATTCTACACGTAGTGTTTATCTCAAAAGCTGTGCAGCATACATCTTGGTACAGGCCAGTTCATGGGCCCATGCATGGAGGGTTCTAAGGAACCATGGTGGATTCCCAGCTGATGAATCAAAGGATTTTTAATGGAACCGGCTGAAAAGTGCGGATACTGTTTCAGTCTAACTGAAACAGGATCCACACATTTCACCTGCCACAAATATATCCACTTCCCTGTCTGGGCATAATAAACACGAACAACCAGACTGACAGAGGGACTGTCCCCCAAACCACCCCAATCCCACCCAAAAACGTCCCCTCCGTTGACTCATCCTTATGCTAACTGCCGAAAGTTGCTCACCTTTTAATATAAGGGAGAAAGGATGGGGCAATGATAATTAAAAGACTGGATTCTTGTCAGACTCCCGTACCAAGTATTGGCAACACCAAGCGAGAGAACCCTCAGTATAGGTTTGTCCATGGAAGCCATCTAGGGTTTAAGGAAGCACAAATGAACCTTATCAAAATTATGGTAAAAGTGCTGGAAAAGCTGGCAAATAATTTCCATGGTAGTGGTTATTTCAAATGCTCTGTGGCATACTTCTTTGAACTAGCCTGTTAAGTGGGTCCACACATAGTGGGGTGTAGAGAACTATGGTGGATTCCCAGCTGATGAAGCAAAGGATTCTTAAAGGAACAGGATGAAAAGTGCCGATCCTGTATCAGTCTAAGACTGAAACAGGATCCACACTTTTCACTTGCCACACACATGTCCACTTCTCCTCTCCGGGGATAATAAAAACAAACCACTGGACTGACAGAGGGCCTGGCTCTGCCTCTCCCACCCCACACAAAAACGTTTCCTCCAGCGACTCATCCTTAAGCTAAATGGCAATAGGTGCTCTGCCTTTTAAAATAGTTGTGAAAGGAAGGTGGAATGATACTTAAAGGAATGGCTTCTTGCCACGGACCAGTACCAATTATCGGCAACTCCAAGGGAGATTGGCCTAACCGTAGTTGTTTCTGTGGAAGCCAGCTTGGGTTTCAGGATGCACTGCCTAACCTTTTCACAATCATTGTGAAAGTTGCTGCAAAAACTGGCAAATAATACTCAATGTAGTGGTTATTTCCAAAGCTCTGTGGCATACATCTTGGAACTAGCCAGTTACCTGGACCCACACATAGAGGGGTCTCGACAGCCATGGTGGATTCCCAGCTGATGAATCAAAGGATTCGTAAAGGAACTGGCTGAAAAGTGCGGATCCTGTTTCAGTCTAAGACTGAAACAGGATCCGTACTTTTCACCTGCCACACACATGCCCACCTCTCCTCTTTGGGCATAATAAAGACAAACCACCAGACAGACAGAGAGCCTTCCCCTCAACGCACCACCCGACCCCACTCAAAAACGTCCCCTCCAGCAACTCATTCTTATGATAACTGGAAAAAGGTGTTCTGCCTTTTAAAATGATGGAGAAAGGATGGTGGAATGACTCTTAATAACATGGCTTCTTGCCAGGCTCCAGTACCAACTATCGGCAACACCAAGTGAACTAGGCCTCAGCATACTTTTGTCCGCCCCAGCCATCTTGGGTTGAAGGAGGCACGGACGAACCTTATCACAATTATGGTGAAAGGTGGTGCAAAAACTAGCAAATAATTCTCAACGTAGTGGTTATTTCAAAAGCTCTGTGGCATACTTCTTGGAACTTGCCAGTTACCTGGGCCCACGCATAGAGGTCTTTAAAGAACCATGGTGTATTCCCAGCTGATGAATCAAACGATTCTTTTTTGTTTGTTTGTTTGTTTGTTAGCTCATTATGGGGGTACAAAAGATCAGGCTATATACATTCCCCATGCCTCCCCTTTCCCCCGATTCTGAGCTTCAATTTTGTCCATTCCCTAGTCAGTGCACATCACATTCATCATGTAGGTGTGCACCCCTCCTCTCCCCCACCCCATCCCCCCCAGTTAGAACTTGAAGGGTGTCCATTCCCCAGGCAGTGCACATCACATTCATCAAGTAGGTATACACCCATCCCTTCCACCCGGCCCCAACCTCTGTCCGATACCCAATTGGTGTTGTTCCCAAATGTGCACTCAGGGAAACCAATTTGCTGGTGAGTACATGTGGTGCTTATTTTTCCATTCTTGGGATACTTCACTTAATAGAATGGGATCCAGCTCTCTCCAGGAGAACCAAAGAGATGCCATATCGCCATTATTTCTAATAGCTGAGTAATATTCCATGGTATACATATACCACATTTTGCTAATCCATTCATGAATTGATGGGCATTTGGGTTGTTTCCACATCTTTGTGATTGTGAATTGTGCTGCTATAATCATTCAGGTGCAGGTGTCTTTTTTATAGAATGACTTTTGTTCTTCTGGGTAGATGTCCAATAATGGAATTGCTGGATCGAATGGTAGGTCTACTTGAATCTGTTTAAGGTATCTCCACATTGCTTTCCACAGGGGCTGCACTAGTTTACAGTCCCACCAGCAGTTTATGAATGTACCTATCTCGCCACACCCACACCAACATGTATAGTTTTGGGACTTTTTGATAAAGGCCATTCCTACTGGAGTTAAGTGATATCTCATTGTGGTTTTGATTTGCATTTCCCTGTTGATTAGAGATGTTGAACACTTTTTCATATGTTTGTTAGCCATTTTTATATCTTCTTTTGAAAAATTTCTATTTATGTCCTTTGCCCACTTTTTGATAGGGTTGTTTGATTTTTTCTTACTGATTTTTCTGAGTTCTAAATAGATTCTTGTTATCAGTCCTTTATCTGATGTGTAGTATGCGAAAATTTTTTCCCATTCTGTAGGTTGTCCATTTACTCTCGTGACTGTTTCTTTGGCTGTGCAGAAGCTTTTTAATTTGATCAGGTCCCATTTATTTATTTTTGTTGTTGCTGTGATTGCTTTAGGGGTCTTCTTCATAAATTCTTTGCCTAGGCCAATGTCTGTAAGAGTCTTTCCTACATTTTCTTCTAGAATTCTAATAGTTTCTGACCTTAGGTTTAAGTCTGTTAACCACTGTGATTTGATTTTTGTGTGTCCTGTTTTAGTCTTCTACATGTGGATATCCAGTTTTCCCAGCACCATTTATTAAATAAGGAATCTTTTCCCCAGAGTATGTTTTTGTCTGCTTTGTCAAAGATTAGATGGCTATATGAGGATGGTTTTATATTGGGATTTTCTGTTCTGTTCCACTGGTCTGTGTCCCTGCACTTGTGCCAGTACCAGGCTGTTTTAAGAACCACAGCCTTGTAGTATAGTTTGAAGTCTGGCAAATTAATACTTCCCATTTTGTTTTTGTTGTTTAAGATTGCTTTTGCTAAACGGGGTCTTCCCTGGTTCCATACAAAGCGTAAAATTATTTTTTCTATGTCTGTGAAAAAAGATGTTGGTAATTTAATAAGGATTGCATTGAATCTGTAGATAACTTTGGGCAGTATAGACATTTTAACAATGTTGATTCTACCGATCCATGAGCATGGTATGGTTTTCCACCTATTTACATGTTCTGCAATTTCCTTCCTCAGTGTTTCATAGTTCTCCCTATAGAGGTCCTTTACCTCCTTAGTTAAATAAATTCCTAGGTATTTTATTTTCTTTGTTGCTATTTTGAAGGGTATTGAGTCCTTAATTTGGTTTTCCATTTGACTGTTATTGGCATATATGAATTCCTCTGATTTGTGTGTATTGATTTTCTATCCTGAGACTTTACTGAATTCATTGATCAATTCCAGGAGTCTCTTGGTTGAAACCTTGGGGTTTTATAGATATAACATCATATCATCAGCAAAGAGTGAGAGTTTGATCTCTTCTGTCCCTATTTCAACTCCCTTGATTCTGCTCTCTTGCCTGATAGCTCTTGCAAGGACTTCCAATACTATGTAGAAAAGTAATGGGGACAGTGGTAAGCCTTGTCTGGTTCCAGTTTGAAGTGGGAATGCTTTCAGTTTTTCCCCATTCAGTATGATGTTGGCTGAGGGTTTGTCGTATATGGCTTGTATCATTTTTATATAGGCCCCATCTATGCCTATTTTGTTAAGTGTTCTTATCATAAAAGGGTGTTGAATTTTGTCAAATGCTTTCTCTGCATCTATTGAGAGGATCATCTGATCTTTATTTTTGCTTCTATTTATGTGATGAATTACATTCCCATATGTCAAACCATCCCTGCATCTCTGGGATGAAGCCCACTTGGTCGTGATGGATTATTTTTTTGATAAGCACTTGGATTCGATTTGTTAGAATTTTATTGAGAATTTTTGCATCTATATTCATAAGAGAAATTGGTCTATAGTTCTCTGTTTTAGTTGCATCCTTTCCTGGATTTGGTATCAGGATTATGTTGGCTTGGTAAAAAGTGTTGGGGAGAATCCCATCCTTCTCTATATTGGAGAATAGTTTATGTACGATGGGCACCAGTTCTTCTTTGTAGGTATGGTAGAATTCAGGTGTGAACCCATCTGGTCCAGGGCTTTTCTTTTTGGGAAGGTTTTTTATTGCTGTTTCAATTTCAGATCTAGATATCGGTCTATTCAGGAATTCTGTGTCTTCCTGGTTGAGCCTGGGAAGGCTGTGTGTTTATAAGAATTTGTCCATTTCCTCCAGGTTTTCTAATTTGTGTGCATAAAGATTTTTGTAGAATTCATAGATGATATCATGTATCTCTGTGGCATCAGTCGTGATTACTCCTTTCGTGTTCCTGATCGAGGTTATAAGAGATTTTTCTTTTCTGCTCTTGGTTAGTTTAGCCAGAGGTGTGTCAATTTTGTTTATTTTTTCAAAGAACCAACTTTTGGTTTTATTAATCTCCGTTATGGTTTGGTTTAATCTCCCTTATGGTCCTTTTCATTTAGTTCTGATTTAATCTTAATAATTTCCTTCTGCTGGGTTTGGGTTTGGTCTCTTCTTTCTTCTCCAGCTCTTTGAGTCTATTCATTAGATTGTCTATTTGTAAGTTTTCTGTCTTTTTGGTATAGGCATTTATGGAAATAAATTTTCCTCTCAGGACTGCTTTAGCTGTGTCCCACAGATTTTGATAAGTTGTATCTCCTTTGTCGTTTAATTCAGAGAATCTTTTGATTTCTGACTTGATTTCTTCATTTATAAAATGATTGTTCAGGAGAAGGTTATTTAGCTTCCATGACTTTGAGTAGAAATGAGGATTTCTGTTAGGGTTCATTGTTACTTTTATTCCACTGTGATCCGAGAAGCTGCATGGTATTATTTCTATATTTTTAAATTTTTTAAGACATGCTTTATGTCCTAAGATATGGTCAATCTTGGAGAATGTCCCATGAGCTGATGAGAAGAACTTATATTCAGTGGTATTTGGGTAGAATGTCCTGTAGATGTCAGTCAGGCCCATTTGTTCTAGCATTCTATATACGTCCAATATTTCTTTGTTTATTTTTTGTTTGGAGGATCTGTCTTGAACTGTCAGTGGCGTGTTAAAATCTCTGGCTACTAAAGTGTTGTTATCTATCATTTGGTTCAGATCAAGTAGGGTTTGCTTTATGAATCTGGGTGCACCTAGATCGGGTGCATATATGTTAAGTATAGTTATGTCTTCTTGTTGAATTGTACCCTTCACCAGTATATAGTAACCATCTTTGTCTTTCTTTACTTTTGTTGATTTAAAAACTACGTTATCGGAGATTAGAACTGCCACGCCAGCTTTCTTTTGGGTTCCATTTGCTTGGAATATTGATTTCCACCCTTTTATTTTCAGTCTAAATGCATCCTTGCAGGTTAGATGAGTTTCCTGAAGACAGCAGATACTTGGCTTATATCTTTTTTATCCATCGGGCCAGTCCATGTCTCTTGAGTGGGGAATTCAATCCATTCACATTTAATGAGAGAACTGATAAGCGAGACAGATTGCTGTTCCTCATGTTGGGTTGAATTTCATTGATCTGTTTTCTCTCTTGAGCCATTATGATAACTGTGTTTTCATATTTATCTCTTGATTAGTGTTACATTCGAAGGTCCTTCTTGTGCTGGACCACGTGTAACTCTGTTTTGAATACTTCTTGGAAAGCTGCTCTTGTCTTGGTGAATTCTCTGAGTTTTTGTTTATCTGAGAATGTCTTAATTTCACCTTCATATATAAAACTGAGCTTATCTGGGTACAGGATTCTAGGCTGGGCATTATTCTGTTTCAGAAGAGTGAGAATGGGGCTCCAATCTCTTCTTGCTTGTAAGGTTTCAGTTGAGAAATCTGGCGTGATTCGGATGGGCTTTCCTTTGTATGTTACTTGTTTTTTTCTCCTTACAGATTGAAGAAGGGCCTCGTTAGTGGATATTTTGGTCAGTCTGATAACTACATGACGTGGTGTCTTCCTATTTGGTATGAATCTCTCAGAGGTTCTTTGAGCTTCTTGAACCTGTGTATCTAGAGATTTGGCAAGGCCTGGGAAATTTTCCTCAATTATATCTTCAGATACTTTATTCAACCCTTGCTTATTGTCTTCTTCACCCTCAGGAATGCCGATAACTCTCACGTTAGGCTTCTTTACATAATCCCACATTTCTTGTAGACTATGATTATTTCTCATGTTTCTTTGTTTTAACTCTGTGACTGCCTTATTTAATTGGAAAGTGTTATCTTCGATCTCTGAGATTCTTTCTTCTGTTTGATCTACCCTGCTCTTGAGACTTTCCACTGTGTTTTGTAGCTCCTTGAATAAATTTTTCATTTCCAGGAGTTCAGTTTGATTTTTCTTCAGTATTTCAATTTCTTTGGTGAATTTTTCTTCCAAGTCCTGGATCTTTTTTGTGGTTTCTTTGTGTTGATTATCCATTTTTTCTTGCATAATGTTCAGCGTATTTATGATCCATGTTTGAAATTCTTCCTGTGACATGTTGCTATTTGGAATCTGCTTTGTGTTAATTGGTGGAGAACTAGTAATCCTCTTTGAGGGCATGGTTTCAGCTTGATTCTTTATACTCCTAGAGTTCCTTCGCTGAGCCCTTCCCATCTGAATGAATCCTTAAGATCCCTTCTTTCAGCTTTAGTCTGGATAGGGGCACACTGTGAGTGCCAGGTAAGCTGCCTCCTCTGTCACTAGGGGGAGCCCTTCACATATTGTTCAGGATTTTGCTAGCTCCGCTGGGGGGGCTGCCCCTCTTCCTCTCCCGAGGTGGCTTCTGTCTCTCTCTGCAAGAAAGACAGTGGATAGGGAGAGTGGAGCGGTGCCCTCATTCGCCCAGCGCCCCAGCCACTGCAGTTCCCGCGGGAGATGGTCTGCCCCACCCCAATGTCTGCAAGGTCCACGCTCCACTCTCTCGTGACTGGGGAACCACTCAGTGTTCACAAAAAGGTGGAGCTCCTAGTCAGGGTCCGTGGACTAGGGAAGGGAGCCGCCCAGGGAGCCGCCCGGTACCCAATCGCTCCTCAGCGTTTAGGCTGTGGACCCCGACAATGGCGGCCGCCCGTCTGCAGATCACTGTCACTGGGGTTGAATGCTCAGGGACCGGCAGAGGCCAGAGGAGCCGGGGAGCGGGAGAATCCAGCCGCCCACCTATACGAGGCAGTTTGGCGTCTGCTAGAGCCGGGACCAAAGCAGCCCCACCGCCCACGTATAGGAGACAGTTGCTAGGTGCGTCAGCTGCGCACAGCACTCCAGGGTCCAAAATGCCTCCTGCCAATGTCTCCTCTCTGCAGAGCCCCACATCTCCCGTGGCGATTCTGCACCGACTTCAGTCAGATCCTCAATTGAGTGGGTGTGGAGGTCAGAGGGGGAACAAGATGCTTTCCTGTGGGGCTGAACCCACCCCACTCTCTGGTGAGGTGGGTACAGCTGTCCCGTGCTCCCTTCTCTATTGGCCATCCCGCACTCTCCAGATTTTGGTGATTTATTTCCCTAATCACCTCAGTCTTTTCTTGCTCTCTCTCTCTGTCCCACGCTGATTCTCCATGGATTCACACCACCGTTCTTGTGGGGAAGTGAACCTCTAGGGTTGTGGCAGTGGGAGACCCAT